>NC_047592.1:24056457-24356457 GCF_011004845.1 Esox lucius | reverse complement strand
GGGAGAGAAATTATACTGACAAATTAGTTTCCAATAACGGAGTACTTGTTGGGGAAAAACTGATAACTTGACTGGTAATTTATGAACATCAAAATCACATTTCAATAAACATTCTCAAAAAAGGTAGGTTGAACCAGAAATTCCCATATTGGCTAATGAAAGTTTGTAATCATTTCCACTTAAGGGTACCGTTCATTGGGTCAAAGTCAATAACATTTAATCCGACCTCTTCCACAGATTTAAAAATATGATTATTTCTAATGTTCATTCTTCCAAATGAAATTAACATTTGTCTGATAAATAATATTGTCCTTCCATTTTGGAAAGTCTTTCCATTTTGGATAGTAATATTCTACAAAACATAGGCTACATCTCTTTGTAACCATGTATTACAATGTGACACCTATTCCGCAGAAGCAGGGGATTTTTCACACTATTGTCTTCAGGAATAACTAACCACGCCATAACATGAAATTGTGTATGTAAGTTATGACATTATTACCCGATCGAATTTTAAAGAATGAAGAGGATTGGGTCTTCACTAGCGGATGACGTTGCGAAACGTCATCCTGCGAGAGGCATCCAGCTGCTCCACAGCCGACTCCGCGGGCTAAAACTCATACTTCCGTTTCATCATTTCCTTTTTAGTCTTATGTAGAAACCAACCACATGACACCGGTAAGAAAATGATTTAACTTTAGATTACTTATAGATTAAGTTAGGGTGAACACATTTTCAAACCTGGAAAACCGGGACCCTAGTGTACAATACATTCATGCATGCGCACATGTATGCGCTTATACACTCATGTTGGTCATTGTGCGTGTTTGTGGTTGGTGGAGCAGGCCGTTTGTTAGTGTATTCTAGTGATGTACACTTCGCAAACGATTCATTGGTTTTGAACAAATCTTTGTAGTGACTCTGTACTCATGAGTAATTTTTTCTAGTGACTCGTTCAAATTTTATCATATTCTACCCAACCACGGGTAGAATATGATACAATTATATCATATTCAGTAATAATGTAGTAATTGATTTTTGATTGTAATGATAAAGATAAATCAATGATAAATCATAGAGTAAAACCAGCTTTTGCTTAAGTAGAGAAGAATGTAAATGAGCATTGGTTATGGGTGGGGGGCTTTAGTAATTATTGACTCTAATGAATCGGAACGACTCGACAAGATCTGAATCAGTAGAAAGAGTCGAACTTTCCATCACACCAGTGTATTCACTGTCCTGTGTGTTTTTCCGTTCCTTGAGCTTCAGTTAGAATTGTTGCTTTGCTAAGGAGTTCTACACAGTTGTTTGTTTGGCTCCGACTCGAATGTGGAAACATTACAGTATTATTATTCCTGTTTTATTTTTGGTGAAAACCGGGACAATTTGGTAGTGACTGTCGAAAACCAGGACATTTAAGTGTTTTACAGATATTTGTCCAGACCCGGGACACCTAGCTAAAAACCGGGACAATCCCGGGCAAAGTGGGATGTTTGGTCACCCTGGATTAAGTTAGAATTCAAATACATGCAGAATTTCTATCTGTCAAAATAGCTGGCTAGTTAGTAACATTGTTTTCAAGGTGCTTTGTTAGGTCACTTGTAAACCTGGCAACAGTTTCAAGTTTGCTTCTGTAGTGTAGCTATATACAGTAGCTAGCTACTGTAGTACAGTGGCTACACGTTGATTTTAACAAAAGTTATGTAGGTAGTTATGGGTTGACGTTGTTGTGGAAAACCAAGTCCACTCTTTCTAAAACAAATGCATTACGATTCAGGAACTTGTTAATCCAATAGACTTTAATGAGAATCTTAGAACAATGACATCAGTAAAGCCAGGCCCTTCTGCAGATACACCCACATTTCTGAGGTCTGGACCATGGCTTTATACAGGAACACCTTCAATGATGCAGTCTGACCATCCCTTTGTGTTTGTGTTAGTCCCCATCATTTATGCCACACTGTTGATTCAAGTCGGGGACATTTCACAGGGCAACACAAAGGGTAATAAATCATCACACAAAATGTAACAAATCATCTGGACATCAATGTCAAGGCACCAGATTTTGTGGTGCTGAATGAAATTCATGATTGTCCCTAATACGTTACATTCATTTTACATTGATGATTATACTGTTTATGAACTGTTTATTTGTGCATGTATTGATACATTCATAGGTGTGAGATTATGACACATTCTTCTAAAAATCCCTCACAACGATAGCTTTGAGCTAAATTATTGCAGTAGTGATTTCACACATACAATAGCCTGACAGCATTGATTACCCAAAAAATACACTGTACAGAATACTCTTAATCATGTGTTTGACACTAGTGAACAATTAATGGCATATTTACTTAATTGAGGCCTTACAGCAATTCTGAAAAAACAATCTGGATGTTTGTGAATTAAACTGTCAAAGTGTCATGTGTTTTTAGAATATATAAACCTATTAAAAGAGTCTCCATGGACAACTCTGGTGTGCTCATAGTCTATAGATTCAAGATGAGTTACTACAGATATTAACCAGTTTACTATACACAAACATCAGATTCTGTTCACCACCTGGTAACTTGCAAATCCTTGAGGTATGTGGTGAGCACTCAGGAGTTTAGCCCACTTTGGCTGGCTTAAGTATTTTTTGAATAGTTAGAAAATATATTACATTTTCAGGTACCAATCAACACTTATCTCGCTATACAGTTAAGTGTAATTAAATGCTTTTGACATTTTAAATGTAAGTTAGGAATAAAAACTATATTCCCTTATCAAACTTGTGTTCAGGGCAGCAGAGGTACAGCTTTATAATATGTTAGAACACAGTTGATTAATATAAGACAGTAATCTGTCAGCTGGTAGGGTTTCACCTGTTTCATTTATTATGTTGTGTTGGGTAGTATTGTAAATATAAGCATGCTCATTCTAATAAATCTCCCTCGGTTTCATGTATTATTTTGTGTTGGGTCGTATTGTAAATATACAGTGGGGAGAACAAGTATTTGATACACTGCCGATTTTGCAGGTTTTCACACTTACAAAGCATGAAGAGGTCTGTAATTTTTATCATAGGTACACTTCAACTGTTTGAGACAGAATCAAAAAAATCCTGAAAATCACGTTGTATGATTTTTAAATAATTAATTTGCATTTTATTGCATGACATAAGTATTTGATCACCTACCGACTAGTAAGAATTCCGGCTCTCACAGACCTGTTAGTTTTTCTTTAAGAAGCCCTCCTGTTCTCCACTCATTACCTGTATTAACTGCACCTGTTTGAACTTGTTACCTGTATAAAAGACACCTGTCCACACACTCAATTAAACAGACTCCAACCTCTCCACAATGGCCAAGACCAGAGAGCTGTGTAAGGACATCAGGGATAAAATTGTAGACCTGCATAAGGCTGGGATGGACTACAGGACAATAGGCAAGCAGCTTGGTGAGAAGGCAACAACTGTTGGTGCAATTATTAGAAAATGGAAGACGTTCAAGATGACGGTCAATCTCCCTCGTTCTGGGGCTCCATGCAAGATCTCACCTCGTGGGGCATCAATGATCATGAGGAAGGTGAGGGATCATCCCAGAACTACACGGCAGGACCTGGTCAATGACCTGAAGAGAGCTGGGACCACAGTCTCAAAGAAAACCATTAGTAACACACTACGCCGTCATGGATTAAAATCCTGCAGCGCACGCAAGGTCCCCCTGCTCAAGCCAGACGACTGCACCGTATTGAGGGGAGGATGGATGGGGCCATGTATCGCAAGATCTTGGCCAACAACCTCCTTCCCTCAGTAAGAGCATTGAAGATGGGTCATGGCTGGATCTTCTAGCATGACAACGACCCGAAACACACAGCCAGGGCAACTAAGGAGTGGCTCCGTAAGAAGCATCTCAAGGTCCTGGAGTGGCCTAGCCAGTCTCCACACCTGAACCCAATAGAAAATCTTTGGAGGGAGCTGAAAGTCCGTATTGCCCAGCAACAGCCCCGAAACCTGAAGGATCTGGAGAAGGTCTGTACGGAGGAGTGGGCCAAAATCCCTGCTGCAGTGTGGGCAAACCTGGTCAAGAACTACAGGAAACATATGATCTCTGTAAGTGCAAACAAAGGTTTCTGTACCAAATATTAAGTTCTGCTTTTCTGATGTATCAAATACTTATATCATGCAATAAAATGCAAATTAATTACTTAAAAATCCTACACTGTGATTTTCTGGATTTTTGTTTCAGATTCCCCCACTCACAGTTTAAGAGTACCTATGATAAAAATGACAGACCTCTACATGCTTTGTAAGTAGGAAAACCTGCAAAATGGGCAGTGTATCAAATACTTGTTCTCCCCACTGTAAGCATGCTCATTCTATTATTTTTCATGTATTATGTTTTGTTGGGCAGTATTGTAAATATAAGCATGTTCATTCTGTTTCATGTATTATGTTTTATTGGGCAGTATTGTAAATATAAGCATGTTCATTCTGTTTCATGTATTTTGTTTTATTGGGCAGTATTGTAAATATAAGCATGTTCATTCTGTTTCATGTATTTTGTTGTGTTGGGTAGTATTGTAAATATAAGCATGCTCATTCTGTTTCATGTATTTTGTTGTGTTGGGTAGTATTGTAAATATAAGCATTTTCATTCTGTTTCATGTATTATGTTTTATTGGGCAGTATTGTAAATATAAGCATGCTCATTCTGTTTTATGTATTTTGTTGTGTTGGGTAGTATTGTAAATATAAGCATGCTCATTCTGTTTCATGTATTTTGTTGTGTTGGGTAGTATTGTAAATATAAGCATGTTCATTCTGTTTCATGTATTATGTTTTATTGGGTAGTATTGTAAATATAAGCATGTTCATTCTGTTTCATGTATTATGTTTTATTGGGCAGTATTGTAAATATAAGCATGTTCATTCTAGTCATTCTCCTTCTGGTCTTGATTTAGGTGTGGTGAACCTAAAAAAAATGCCCTGAGCTGTAATGAATTTTTTAAAATCCCATTTGAGATTTTTATATTGCAGAGAGTGCTTTTTTAAAGACTGTGTGGGATACTCCTGTAACAGGACGTGTGGTGTTTTTCAGGGATATTTTACTGACCCCTGATTTCCTGGATAGTGCCCAGAATGTCAATTTTAAGGCAGGAGAGTGGACTGTATATTATATTATACTTTCTTATTGTTTAATTACACAAGTAGTCTCATTGAGATAAAATGTTTTGTTAATACTCAAGTTTCAAATAGCGAGGAGTGGGTCAGAAAATGATGAAATGGAGGAGTGAATTTTAGCCAGCCGAGTTTAACCAGCCAAGTTTTAGACTGCAGGGCAGCAACTGGATGCTATTGGATCCAGCAGCAGAATTTGTCTACTTGCAGTAGCAAAAAGCATAAGGTGCATATACAGCCATCTACTGAGTGTGAGGAAAGGCATTTTTCTATTGCAAACTGAGTCAGGGACTTATTTAGATCTGGGACACCAGGTGGGTATCGGATGATGAGAAAACCATCAGGCTCCATATCTTGTAGGTTTAGAGTTGAATATTCCAGCTATAAACACTTTTACATATAATACAATCAAAACACTATGCACAAGGGAATAGGCAATAAAATTCACAAGGTGCTTAAAAGGTGCAATTATCTATAACTGCAGCTCAGTCAATGTGTTTTGTAAGGAG
Source organism: Esox lucius (assembly GCF_011004845.1). Taxonomy (NCBI): domain Eukaryota; kingdom Metazoa; phylum Chordata; class Actinopteri; order Esociformes; family Esocidae; genus Esox; species Esox lucius. The sequence goes on along the minus strand of NC_047592.1, from coordinate 24,350,784 downwards.
TAAGGAGTGATGAAAGTGTAAAGTATTTCACCATTAATTTCAGTCAATCACGGGAGAAAACTGATGAAATAATATCCAGTCACTATTGGGGAAACTACTCTGAAAATGTAGCTTAACAAGCTACCAATGACTAATGGAAGTAGGCATGCTACACTAAAGGATTCTCTTAAGAAATTATAGTTTACATAACTCCAGTTACTTTGAAAAAGGAGTTCACAACATCAAAGCTAGCTGGAAGATGACCATGAATGGTGTAATTCAAAACATTTAAATCACTGTTAAAAAGATTGGTTGGGAGCCAGATGTGAACAGAAAGCGTCATTTTACTAAACGCCATTTAAACAATTCAAAAGCGAAAATAAGCTAGGCTATCTATCAAAACACATAAGAGTTTTTTTTACTTTAGATTTTATTTGAACATGCCATAAGCAAAATGAAGTAACTTGGTCCTTTTATTTTTTGATAAAAATGTATAAGGTCTGAAAAAACTAAAACAATGATATTGCCTAAAATACCAAAGCTTTACTAGAACACAGATCTGACTAAGTAAACAAAATGCATATTTTGTTTGTTCTACTACACTTCAATAACAAGACAATATAAGGGGAGGGTGGATCAGGAGCGGAGGAGAGGCAGCAGGAACTATATTGTGACAATGATGGCACAGGAAGCCATAAGTCCCAGCCCCCGTCACCAGAACTTTTCAAATTAAATTCAACTTCTTTTGTGCAAAAACAGTTTGCCGTTTTTTTTGTTAACTGCCAATATATCTTGATAAATGAATGACTAATACATAACCAGCCACCACAAGCCATATCTCGAGATATGTTCAGGTGTTCCAATCAATGAAATGACATTCAGGTGGGGATTATAGCTGCTGTCATTTAAAAAACCCACAGTTTGGATGAGGCCTGGTTGATGTTGGATACAAATAGAGAAGTCAGCACCACTGGTAACTTTACAAGGTGTAAGAGTCCCGCAGAGATCCCAGAAAGGACACGAATGATGGTGAAGGAGATTCTAAGGCTCTGCATGCAACACTTTTACTTTCCATCATCTGTGTCTGTGAGTCCACAATAAGAAATACAAGAGTGAGATTAATGTGAGGATACCATGGAAGAAACCACGGCTCTCAAGAAAGTCTGGGAGTGGCCATTATGCACAGCTGGTTCTGTGACAGAAATCTCAAGTCAGAACACTTTAAGGCTGGTAAGAAAGAGGACAAAATGCTCTTTAACACAATAACTTTTTATTTAAACTAGCAAGGAGAGAGCAAACATAACAACCATGTTACCACAGAAATGTCTCTGAGGCGCAGCTCAGAAAGACCTCCTTTTTTATAGGCAAGAAGGTGTGACCACATCTTACAAAATAGCTGCCCTTGCAGCAAAACATGTTTATAAGGTCTCAATCCATCTAGGCTTGTTCCTTTGATTAGTTTAGCTTTGTATTAGCACATGTTCCTACTGTTTAAATACATGGACAGCACTTTACTATCAACCCAGTTCTCAGCTAGTGATTTTTCACTCTCTAATAAATCTCTCATATACAATCAACACATCGGCTCAGTGCATTTCTACAACAGTTCCCATTCCCTAATCATCATGTGTATGCAGTTACATCCAGAAATATTTAGACACTGACACAATTTTCATAATTTTGGCTCTGTGCACCACCACAATGGGTTGGAAATGAAACAACCCAGATCCAACTGAAGTGCAGACTTTCAGCTTTAATTCAAGGGGGATATCACCAAACGCTGGGTTTCCTCCTTTGTGATGCTTTGCCAGGCCTTTACTGCAGTTGTCTTCTGTTGTTTGTTCATGTCTTGCTGCCTTAAGTTTGGTCTTCAACAAGTGAAATGCATGCTTGATTGGGTTAAGATCAGGTAATTAACTCGGCCATTACAGAATATTCCACTTCTTTGCCTTAAAATGTTTGGGTTGCCTTTGCAGTATGTTTTGGGTTATTTGTCCATCTGTAAAGTGAAGCGCCACCAATCAACTTTGCTGAATTTGGCTGAATCTGAGCAGACAATATATACATATACACTTCAGAATTCATCCGGCTGTGTGGGAAACTTGTTTTTTTGTGTAAGATATACAGAAGGGTTTGGGACGATTTGGAGGGTTTCAGCCCATTTCTCATTTTAACAAGAGATGGGCCTTAAGATAATATCTACCCTGTAGTAATGGTCCCTTAATAACCACTATTACAAACTGTAGTATATGCAGGTTAGAAATCATCCCGTGTTTCACGGTTTGTAGTCCAACACAGCACTACAGCAAACTAACATCGCATGAGCAATGCTATTATTTTGAAGGAACCGTCATGGCCTTCTCGTGAAATTAGATTTTTGATTGCTATATTATGGATATGTGTTTGTTAAATGTTGAAGAGATTAATGGGGATATGGTAACCATGGTAGCCAGCGTTTATATGTAAGCGGCCAACAATCATTAGAACTAAATAGTTAAGTTTTATCCAGAATTTTTATCATTGTAGCCTGTATAGTTCTAACACAATTGTAATCTAACGTGAAGAACGATGACATGTAACCAATGACAAAGTTAAGAGGCGTGACCTGCTGGAGGCGCCCCGGCGGCGATGTGAAGACTTAAATCTGCAGATTCCACAGAAGTCAGCTGTTGTTTTCCAGTGCGGAGTATGCCGTTTACGTTGTAATTACAAGTTATTTTATTTGAAGTAATTTATTTGACTTGTGTTGCAATTCAACAAATGACACATTTGAACTTTTTAAGAATGTTTAAATACATTTTACGATTGAGCAATCCCAGCCGTGTTTGGTAAACACATTTTTGGTAAGTAGACTATTGACATTATTGTTAATCAGCTTTAATTACCTGTATACGCTGGTTAATCCTCTTTGAATTTATTTCAGACCAAGTTTTTAGCACATTCTATGCAATTATTATGGCAGGCGGATGAATATAATGAATGCACTTTTGGTAATTTACTTAAGTGTTATGCAGAGTAATGCAAAGATTATGATTGATGAATCACTAGAGCTGGTGGTACAAATTGTCAAAAACCGTGAGGGTGGTGTCCCGCGACGTAAAGCTCAAACACTGTTGATAGAGCAGATTATCAATAAAAAAAGACGGCATTTATATGTGGTTGTGAATAATGATTCTACATGTATTTCTGTTTTTTGATGGGTATGTTGAACCCACAGTACACATATCCTGAGGGCCTGGTTAGTGGTCATGAGTCACATACAGGAGCTGGTTTTGCCTTAGATGATTGTATTCACAGATATTGTTCGGTTTGAAGAAATGACACGGTGTAAAATTGTTGTCTTTCACCGAACACGGGATGGTTACTTTACCAATTTTCCAAACAGCAAGGACACCCACCCTAGAACCGTCTTTATGTACTTACACAATAACCACTTCTATGGCATCATGAATCTGAAGGGTTTTCTGGGTGTGTCATATGTCTGTGACTGGTGCTATACCGGTTTCAACACCCGTGGTGATCATGGTTGTAAACATAGCTGTAGTGTCTGTCTTCATGAAGATTGTCATACCCAACCCTGTAACACAAAGCAGTGCCCTGACTGTAAACAGATGTTATTCAGACTTTTGTTATAGACAGCATAAACGCCTGAAGCACCACAAAAGTGTGGGACGTTGGGTTAGCAGGTGAGACCAGAAGAAATACTGTGTCGATTGCAACCGTCATTACAATGTTAGTATTACCAACTATAAAGCGCACAGGTGCACGGCTAACATGTGTCCCAATTGTAACGTGGATCTGGCGGTTGAAATGAATCATCAGTGTTTTATAAAACCCTCTGAACCCGAGGACCCCAGTGAGCGCTACATATTTTATGGTGTACACAATGCAAATTTTGTGTGCGCAGTAAGCTTTGATAACGAGACATGGTGTTCAGCCGGAGATGGTTGTGACGCTGTTTTTTTCCAAAAGTTTAGGCAACTGAAATATAATGACTACACATTTATAGCACACAACTCTAAAGGTTTCAATGGTTACAATGGTGTGAATACCATGATGGCTAAAGAAAAAGATGAGTTTTTGCAATGGTACGCAACTGTTTCCGCAGACCCCTTTGTCATGCAGGATGAAATAAAGGCTTACTGCGTGAATGATGTGGTCATCTTGAGAGAGGGTTGTATGCGCTACAGACTCGAGTTCCTGGAGTGTGGTGGTGTTGACCCATTCCAGTCAATTACAATTGCTTCAGCTTGCATGAAAGTCTTTTGCAACAGGTTCCTCACCAAGGACACCATTGTATTGGTCCCCTCAGACAACTACAACCGTTGTCAGAAGACATTCTCAAACAGCTCAATGCAATGGCTTGAATATGTGGCCTCTGATGAGAATATATCAATACAGCACATTTTGAACAGGGGTGAAGTGAAAATCAGTGCCTACTACGTTGATGGAAATCTGCGGAAAATGATTTGGACTTATCGATTCGCAATATACTGTTGAAGCCTGATATGGATTTACATGAGAAAGCTAAAAGATACTCTGCCATTTTACAAAGACTTTTGACTGTTGTGCGACAGGGTGAGCTTGATACAAACACCCTGACTTTAAGTCTACCCGGGTCTGAGACTGGGTCTGATGTAGTAAACGTGTAAGAATAAGCAAACTGTTGACCGAAATGTTGACCTTGTTGATGACATTTTGGATAATGTGCCTGCGAGGCGTAGAAAGAATGTTGAATATATTTTTAATAGAATGCACAGGTCTAAAGATTTGACTTCATGGACTACAAATGGTGAATTCGTTTTCAATGGAGAGATAATCAAGGGTTCACACCTTTTGGATCTGGTTAAAAGTGTGACAGTAACCAATAAAATTGCTGATGATTGGAAGCTGTTGGGGTGGGGGGTGTTTTTAGAGGCCATGGCTCAACATGCCTTTTACAACTATTCCAAAGGCGTAAAATCAATTTGTATAAACAAACGTCTAGCGAAACAATGGATGATTTAGCCACTCCCCCAGCAACTGGTTATCAACCAACCAAAGCTTTCTTTGTACCCCCTACCACGGACCCCACAAAATGGCTTCTATTTTAATGTTTTTATTTTATGCTTTTTTATCATTTGTGATTCATTGTCAAAGTGTATGTTTTACCTTGAATAAATGTTGTATAAAAAATACTATGTAAACATTGATGTGGTTTTACAAATGGTTTTATTTTTGAATAATAATGTTGAAATACACATGATTACTTTTTTTATTTCTTCAAAAAACCATGACACAAATTAAACGATTCACAAGATTGAGCATATTGTATGCAATTAAACATTTGCTTATCACGCTTACTCTGGTACATCTTGGCTACAAACTTTGTGACTAGCGCATCATTTTCACGTAAATTCATCAACATAAAAAGACATATCTTTATAACTCAGACCTCTTGTCATTAGATAGAGAAAGAACACACAATGTTGTCCACACGTGGTTGAAATCATGTCCTGTACTTGTTTTGAACTGTATTCCACATTCTCACAGGTTTTCAGAAAGGCATTGATTGACTTGGGAAAATATGTAAAATCCAGGGGGTTTTCCAAAACTGTCATAAAACCTTCCAATGCCATCGTCCGTTATGTAAATAGCCAGCCAGTTATCCCCAAGGTGATTGCTTGGGTGTGTATTAACAATCATCATTGATGCAACATCTCGGACAGGCACCCTAGGTAGTTGGTCACTTGCCAGCACACCATAGAAATGAGTCCTAGATTAAAATAGGTTCACCACACTAGTCAACTCTGCAGGATTCATTTCCACACTGTTTTCCTAATAGTCAACCGTGACTTGTTGCCAGTTTGACACTTCGATAATTGAGTCAAAGATTGAATAAACAACCAAGTTAAATGTGTGGGGTAGTGGTTGCCTGAACCTCATCTCAAGTCATACATTCCCTGACTTGATCAAGGATAGGTGCTGACCACATTCCTCATCCGGCACGCAGTTGAATGCATAAAGGGCATAGCCGTGTAAGAAGTCAGACCTGTCAATAGCCAAGGCTTGGTCCTTCAGGTGTTTTCCTGAAGCTAATTGGTAAAATTCACGCACTGCTGACCCTGTTGTGTAATTTGGTTGGAATGGTTTGCTAGGAAATTGCTGACCATCTACACCATAGACTGTATAAATAATGGACGACGCCCTTTCGCTCTTTTCCATTGGTGAAAAATGAAGCCACCAGTGTCCTGATACGGCGCTGACATCTTGGACTTGCGTCTGCGCAGATAGCGATCTTGGGACCAGTTCTGCGCAGTAGTTATGCGCAGTAGCGAGAAGGAAGTAAAGCCGTAAAGCCGCGAAATCAACGGCCACCCCTGTGCCCCGCCCTCTCTCTCCCTCGCAGAATGCGCATACCGTAATCAATCGCAAGTCCAAGTACAGTACAACCTTTGCTTGTTAAACCTAGACGATATGTTATAGCCTAACTTACATCATGTTTAACCTTAATTTAGAATAGGCCTAATACAAAAATAATTGGTAACTTCTAGCTAACGATCACCTGCTAGCTATTAACATGGCTATTAACGAGGCTTGTTGTCTTTTAGCTAACGTTAGCTAGCCCATTACAGTTATTTACTAATTAAATAGCTTATAAATTTAACTTACCGAAAAAATCGATTGGAAATGCCAGATCGGTTAGCACAATGTACTGCAGAACAACCCATTATGTCCATGTGAAATTATATCAATTATAGAAATTTAGAGATTAAATGTAAAGTTCCAATCACCTCAGTCCTCCGAAGATTCAGTGGCTCCTCGGCTCAGATAGCTGTCAATCACAGCTGTGAATCACGACGTCACACCACCGTTTTTAGAGCATTAAATAACTAACTAAAAACAAACTTATTTTAAAAACAAACTCTTGAATTTACATTAGCGTGATACAAACTACAGTAAATGACAGAAACCAGCTTCGGAAAAAATATATTTGAAGGGTAATTTAATTGTTTAGTTGGTCTCGCGTCCCATTGAATAACATGGGGAGGGCGGGGTTTATGACCTATACTGGGACCACTCACCAGGGGGCGATCGAGACGTTTTGGCTTCACTTTTCAGGGCTTGTGCGGCACGCTTGATCTACACACATAGCCATATACTCCAAATTATAATGTTTGATATTAAATAGATTTTTTTTGTAACTTCCGGTAAAACTGTCATTGTCCACCAATCCGATGACAGTACGTTTTGGCAGAAGTCCTAAAAATAGGTTTTCCTGGTTACAAACACGACCCCCAGCCGGTAAACTAAATGTCTTCATACACACTCTTTCAATTGGGTACTTGGCACTGGTTGAGAGTAGCGCTTGAGCGTGTCCAAGTTTCACAGCTGGTGATACAGTCACTTTCTTGACAAATATTAATGCAGATAATATATGCAAACGATAACGCACATCCCCGGCCCCCATAAGGCAGAATTCATCTTTACTGCTCACCATCCTAAACTTTATGTCAACGCCGTTTAACATGAGTTTCTCTTGAAAGAATATGTCACTATGAACAGGGCCAATCATTTCAAATGTTGTACTATCCGCTGAATAGGCAGCAATTGTCCTCGCCTGCAGGGTCTATAACATCCATGTGACCTGCGGCATCCTTGTAAAACAAACCAGCTGAGAACTGTCTTTAATGTATCACATCCATAATTCAGAATGCTCTCTATAACGGCTCTGTAGGGGTATGTGTTGCTACTCTGGCTAATTAAACGATCACCCAAGGAGACATCCACTTGTGAAAATAGGGTGGCTATCGGAGAGTTGATAACCCCAACACGTGCTCCGGCATCAATATTAGTTCCGTCCGGTTTAGTGACTTTTACACGTAGGTACAGCAAAGTATTGTTTAGATCAACGTAGTCTTCACCATTCCTGCCAATAAAGAACTCCAGAGGGGCTGCGTCTGATATTGCTGATAGGGTCGGTATTTCAACGTATGTATTTTTCTCGATAGATGTCTGTGTGAAGGGGACTGTGAATAAATCCAACTCTGTCTTCATACATTCGCCAGACATACGGTGTAGGAGTGCCATCTCTCTAAAATATATTCTTAATCAGATTTGTCGTGTTCCCTTTGAGTGTCCTCCGGGGTGTATGTCCTCTTTTAACCTTGGCTCTTGTTTTTGTCTCATTCTTGCGTTTTTTACTCTTGGGTAGGCTCCGCCTACCAGGTGGTCTCTTTCTAACACCTCGAGACATAACCATTAATCCAGAACCATCCTGCTGTTTTGTTTGTCGTGACATAAAACTGTTGACAACATCGCCGACTATATTCCTAGCCATATTCTTCAGAGGTGGTTTTGCTATTAAGAACCCATGCTTCAACAAAGGTATTGCCATTCGGAAAAGCCCTCGGGAAAAGGCCCCCTAGACCTGCCCCATACATTGCTGAGCTACCATGATACCCCGGTAAACCGTTACCGGCCTGTGTTGTGTAGTATTCAATATACCTTTGAGGATCATCGTAGAGATTCTGAGGCTGCATCTTATAATCTAAAAGATTGTTTGACAGGTCTGAAGTGTAATTTTGCAATCACCTTCCCCGCTACGAATGAAACCAGCTGGTTTTGATCAGATTTTACTTCAATACAGATCATCAAATTGACTCTTACTAAGAGATATGTAGTGTGGCTTGTCGTACTTCACTGTGACAACTTCGTTCTTTTTCCCTGCAATATGTACAGTTCTCAATAGTGGGACATGACTGTCACCAACACTTTGAAAAATCTATTATATCTGTGTGGATGTATAGGGTGTTAAAGCCTGCCAGAATATCTGTGGGGAATGTTCGGTACCATGGGGCATACCACCGATCGCCTGGTTTTAAGCCCAATATGTTTTAAGCAAATGTTGTGGTATAGCTTGAACTTGTATGGTTTGGATAAACATGTCTCGATTAGTTACTGGGCAGCGTTATGTAGAAGCCACCGTCACCCATGCTGATTGCAGTCAATGTAAATGACGTGATCCTGTAAATCCTGGAGTTTTATCCAATTTCTAGGTCAAGCACTTGTTCCGATGGTATCCAGCTGTTGAATTTCTTAGGCCAACCAAGCCATTTCACAAGAGTCTTTTTCTTCCCTTTCTGTACTTTCTCATCCATTAAAAGTTTAATCCTTTGCCATGATTATTTTCAGTAATTCCTGTTCATAAATGGTAACAACTATCACATCATCATCGTTATCTTTTATTCTAAATACAGGAGGTACCCGAGGAATGCATTCTGTTATTGAAAATATTCATCTGTGTACCCTTTTTCATAGTCTTTTGTAAACGCACCTCTTTGAGAGTCTCACAGTTACCCCAACCTGGAACTCGTAGCTTTGATTACCATTTCTCGTTAATGTTGTGCCATACAGGTTCTTGAGAACTAATCTAACATTTTCTTCACAAACGTCAGCAGGCTTCATCTTAATAGACCGATGGTAGCTATGTTTGTACCCATGAACTAAATCTTGAATAACCTCAACATAGCGGTGAGTGTTGGCTGCTGTCAGATACCTCCACATTCATGATTTAATTGTTTTATTAAATCTCTCAACGATACTCGCTTTGACATAATTTCCTGTAGCAATTTTTTTTATGTTATACTTCTTCATTAACATTTCAAAATGTGAATTAAATAATTCCTTCCTCTTGTCCGTTTGAACTTTTTGTAGTGTTCTTCCTTCTTTTAATGACTTCAAATGCTCACTTTACCTCGATAGCACTTTTATTTCTCAGCACACGTATCCATGCGTATTTGCTTAATACATCTATGCATGTTAACATTTAATGTTATTGTTTTCCACACTGTAAGGACTCATGTCAACCAAATCCAACTGAAATTGTGAATTTACATCCTGAACAATAATTCTATTTCTTTAAAAATGTATAGCTACAGGCCTGGTATGTCACTTACTTTACCATTCAAAGACACTTACACTACCATTCAAAGACACTTACACTACCATTCAAAGACACTTACACTACCATTCAAAGACACTTACACTACCATTCAAAGACACTTACACTACCATTTAAAGACACTTACACTACCATTCAAAGACACTTACACTACCATTCAAAGACACTTACACTACCATTCAAAGACTCTTACACTACCATTCAAAGACACTTACACTACCATTCAAAGACACTTACACTACCATTCAAAGACTCTTACACTACCATTCAAAGACACTTACACTACCATTCAAAGACACTTAAACTACCATTCAAAGACTCTTACACTACCATTCAAAGACACTTACACTACCATTCAAAGACACTTACACTACCATTCAAAGACACCTACACTACCACTCAAAAGTTTTGGGGTCTCTAGCCCTGCGTCTGTCAGTGCTTTAAACACATGAGGGCAGTGCAGAATTGCAAACCCCTTGAGCAAGCACCGCCACAAATATTTCCTGTTTCACAAGATGCGTGAAGGATTATGGGTAACGTTTTAAAACTGAAGTTTTAACCTGTTTTTATTCATGTTTAAAATATGTAAAAAATTAGTGTTGGTTTAGTGTTTACATTGTTCTATTGTATTTGACAATATTTTATTGTTAATGAAGTTGTGCAACCATTGCCCTAATTGACTGTGGCTGACAAGACTCCTGTGGAGTTTTTATATATTAATGTAATCATCCACACGATCAACATGGAGCTTCTTCGCAACACAGCTTGATTCCAGCACTGGACACCAGCTGAAAGCCCTTCAGGTAAATAGTCTTTTATCAGCTTTGGTGTTAGGGAGAGCCAATACTGGAATGCTTTATGGCAATGATTCATTTGTGATTTCCAGAGTGACAGAAAATTGAGTGTTGGCTGGGAGCAGCACGATATTGGACGGGAATACTTGCACTTTATAAAATACTCAAGCGATCTACGGGTTGGACCATGGAACATCACTAAGCTCTCTACTGGTCAAGCCTGAATTACACTCAAGCGGACGTGAAGTCAGAGCCTTTTTTCAGTTCTCGCGAAAAGTTGAAGAGGGCAGTCAGCTATACCAGCCAGCTGCCACTGACAGTACAAACTATACTCCCTCATAGAAGTAGTAGTTGCCTACTATCCAAGAAGTAACCATGCATTGGAACCATGCATTTCCAGTATATCTGCTTGTCCTTCTAAATGCAATGACCTCCTCCCATTCTACTATTATCCATCAAACAGTTCTTTTGAACGGTTCTGTCTCTCTTCATTGCCCAGGAAAATGTCATGGTGTTCATGTGTGGAGGAGGCATGAAAACCTGAATCAGATCTTGGTCCGACACGAAGACAGTGAGCTCAATGGAGACCTCTGTCTCATCATCCCCTCAGCTGTGTACAATGATAACGGTTACTATGAGTGTGTCTGCGACAACAACGTTTTACAGGATGTGAAACTAGAAGTTTTGGTCCCCGTGAAAATATCTGCCAAGGTTGGCGACACTGTCACACTTAATTATTACGAATTGACAGACAAACAAACTCCTTACAATGTCTCGTACACAAAAGGTAATATGACAGTTATGTCTGTCAATGAAGATAATTTGACCATTGGTCCAGGGTTTGAGAACAGGTTACATGTGTCCAAGGATGCTTACAAACAAGGAGACCTGTCCCTTACCATCGACAACATACAGCTTTCTGATCAGGGCATTTATGAGTGCTTCTTCAATTTAGGAAATAGGGGAAATCCTGATGCTGTCATTCTCACAGTCAGTGACACTCACGTGGTGGGTGGCATTGTGGGTATTGGTGGGGATATTCCTTACTATAGCACTACAGACTTCAGGATTTTGTATTTATAAATGTTATACAAAAAAAAAAGGCAGCAGAGAGGGTTTGGATGATGATTTTACAGAGGATGAACCCCTGAGATGGGGAGAGAAAAAGAAGATGGATGATTCGTATGTTAACTTAGAGATGGAGGAGCTGGCGGTGCACATCTCGACAGCTGAACGTGTTTCCCAGAAAGACGAAGGGACGGGAAGGACAATACAATAAACTCTGTGAAACCACCAGGGAAATATATCCTCTCATGAACGATTGATTATTGATTAATAATAAAATGTTTCATGCAGAATTCTGTCTTTTGTCTTCATTAACAATGGATGCTGTTGGTATGTGTTAACACCACACAATATTTTCAGTTTAAAATAACTCAATTCAAGGCTGACAACTTAATCAGGCTCATCATAAAATACAGCCTAATGAGCCTGGAGCCCATAACAACATTTACCCATAGAGACATAGATCAGCCATAGTCCTGGACTAAAAAGCAAACCCAATGAACATTTCCATTGTATTTTTCATTGAGCTTGAATTTTTTTCTGTTTCCCCACTCCTAGTCAAAGATTAAAGTCTATATTGTCAGTATTGTTATTTTGCCTCGGGTTTGGTGGACTGAGAAGATAATTTATTGTTTTAAAAAGCTGTTTTGAATTTCCTGGATTATTGTTGATGATGTTGGAATAGTATTGTGACCGTGCCTGACTGAGTAATTTGGAATATGCTCTTTGGTGCTCTCTATAAGCAATTTTATGGACAGTCAGCCCAGAGGCAACATAGCGCCTCTCAAGGACCCTCCCAGCCGCCTTCTGTCTACGCAACGCACCAGTGTACCATGGAGCAGAACGTGTAAATGTTACAGTCCGTGTCTTGAGGGGCGCATGGGCATCAAGTATCCCTTGCAGTCCAATATTGTAATGGTCAACAAGCGCGTCAGGTGCAGAGTGATGGGCGAATATGGCCAGGTTTTGTAGGTCATAAGACAGGTGTTCAGGGTTAATTTATTTTGTTTTGCGAAAGCAGATGTTATGTTTAGGGTTGTTAAGTGAAGTCAGGACTGAAAAATCGAATGATATGGCATTGTGATCAGATATGCCTAAATCATGTACATGGACATTGTTTCCAGAAAAATGTGTTATAATGAGGTCTAATGTATGTCCTCTTGTATGGGTAGGTACTGTCACGAGTTATCTGAGATTGAGTGTATCAAGACGTTGTAGTAGTTCAGTAGTATATAGACTTGTGGGAGAATTAACATGGATATTAAAGTCTCCAAGAATGTCCACATTGTTTGATGTGGTACACACTGACAGAAGTAGTTCAGTTAATTCTGAAATAAAACATGGGTGTGATTTAGGTGGCCGGTATATGAGAATGGTTGTAAGGGGAATGGGTTTTTCACATGTAAAAGCCAAGCTTTTCATATGCTCACAAATTAAATATTATTCAGGATACAACTAGTTACAATGGGGAGAACAAGTATTTGATACACTGTTTTCCCACTTACAAAGCATGTAAAAGTCTGTACTTTTTTTATCATAGGTACTCTTCAACAGTGAGTGACGGAATCTGAAACAAAAATCCAGATAATCCCATTGTATGATTTTTAAGTAATTAACTTGCATTTTATTGCATGACATAAGTATTTGATACATCAGAAAAGCAGAACTTAATATTTGGTACAGAAACCTTTGTTTGCAATTACCTTAGATCATAAGTTTCTTGTAGATCTTGACTAGGTTTGCACACACTGCAGCAGGGATTTTGGCCTTCTCCAGATCCTTCAGGTTTCGGGGCTGTTGCTGGGCAATACGACTTTTAGCTCCCTCCAAAGATTTTCTATTGGGTTCAGGTCTGGAGACTGACTAGGCCACTCCAGGACCTTGAGATGCTTCTTACGGAGCCACTCCTTAGTTGCCCTGACTGTGTGTTTCGGGTCGTTGTCATGCTGGAAGACCCAGCCACGACCCATCTTCAATGCTCTTACTGAGGGAAGGAGGTTGTTGGCCAAGATCTCGTGATACATGGCCCCATCCATCCTCCCCTCAATACGGTGCAGTCGTCCTGTCCCCTTTGCAGAAAAGCCACCCCAAAGAATGATGTTTCCACCACCATGCTTCACGGTTGGGATGGTGTTCTTGGGGTTGTACTCATCCTTCTTCTTCCTCCAAACACAGCGAGTGGAGTTTAGACCAAAAAGCTAAATTTTTGTCTCATCAGACCACGTAACCTTCTCCCATTCCTCCTCTGAATCATCCAGATGATCATTGGCAAACTTCAGACGGGCCTGGACGCAGGGGCTTGAGCAGGGGGACCTTGTGTGCGTTGCAGGATTTTAACCCACGACGGCGTAGTGTGTTACTAATGGTTTTCTTTGAGACTGTGGTCCCAGCTCTCTTCAGGTCATTGACCAGGTCCTGCCATGTAGTTCTGGGCTGATCCCTCACCTTCCTCATGATCATTGATGCCCCACGAGGTGAGATCTTGCATGGAGCCCCAGACCGAGGGAGATTGACCGTCATCTTGAACTTCTTCCATTTTCTAATAATTGCACCAACAGTTGTTGCCTTCTCACCAAGCTGCTTGCCTGTTGTCCTGTAGCCCATCCCAGCCTTGTGCATGTCTACAATTTTATCACTGATGTCCTTACACAGCTCTCTGGTCTTGGCCATTGTGGAGAGGTTGGAGTCTGTTTGATTGAGTGTGTGGACAGGTGTCTTTTATACAGGTAAAGAGTTCAAACAGGTGAAGTTAATACAGTTAATGAGTGGAGAACAGGAGGGCTTCTTAAAGAAAAACTAACAGGTCTGTGAGAGCTGGAATTCTTACTGGTTGGTAGGTGATCAAATACTTATGTCATGCAATAAAATGCTAATTAATTATTTAAAAATCATACAATTTGATTTTCTGGATTTTTGTTTTAGATTCCGTCACTCACAGTTGAAGTGTAACTATGATACAAATTACATACCTCTACATGCTTTGTAAGTAGGAAAAGCTGCAAACTCGGAAGTATATCAAATACTTGTTCTCCCCACTGTATAGTTATAGCTACAGCACTAACTAATTTAGCTAGATTACTTTCTGTAAGGTAATCTGAAGAGATTTCATCCCATGCTTCCTGTAGCATCTCCCACAAATTGGATTGGCTTGATTGGCACTTCTTATCATATGGTCAAGCTGCTTCCAAAACAGCTCAAAATCTGAGACTGTGCTGGCCACTCCATTATAGACAGAATAGCAGCTGAATGCCTCTTGCCTAAACAGTTGTTGCATGTTTTAGAGCTGTGCATTTGGTCATTGTCCTGTTGTGGGAGGAAATTGGCTCCAACCAGGCAATGTCCACAGGGTATGGCATGGCATTGTAAAATGGTGTAATAGCCTTTCTTCTTCAAGGTCTCCTTACCCCTACCTAAGCACCCCCAGACCATCACATTTGCCAGCACCATGCTTGACAGATGGCATCAAGCCCTCCACCAGCATATGTTCAATTGCTCTGCATCTAACAAATATTATCTGTGATCCAAGCACTTCAAACTACACTTTCCCCAGTCTTCCTCTGTCCAGTGTCTGTGTTCTTTTGCCCATCTTAGTCTTTTCTTTTTATTGGCCAGTCTGAGATATGGCATGATGCTGAGACTGGTGTTTTGCAAGTACAATCTAATGAAGCTGCCAGTTGAGGACATGTGAGGTGACACTCTAATTAATTTGTCCACTTGCTCAGTTGTGCACTGGTGCCTCCCAGCCCTCTTTCTATTCTGGTTCGAGCCAGTTTGCAATATTCTGTAAAGGGAGTAGTACACAGTGTTGTACAAGATCTTCAGATTCCTGGCAATTTCTCACATGGAGTTGCCTTTACTTCTTAGATCAAGAATGGACTGATGAGTTTCAGAAGAAAGTTCTTTGTTTCTGGCCATTTTGAGTCATTTGCAGCTTTCACACATACTCAACTAGTCTAAAGAAGGCCAATTCAATTGCTTCATTAATTAGCACAACATCTTTCAGTGTTACAAATATAATTGTGAAAAGGTTTTTTAATGATGAATTAGCCTGTAAAAATTATAAACTAGCATACCATTGAAATACATGAGTGATGTTTGCAGATAATGGGCCTCTGAATGCCTATGTAGATATTGAATAAAAAATCAGCCGTTTCCAGCTACATGTGCTAATTACAACATTATCAGTGTCTTTACTGTATACTGATCAATTTGATGTTATTTTAATGGACAGAAATGTGCTCTTCTTTCCGAAACAAGGATATCTGTGACCCCAAACTTGTGAATGGTAATTTACGCCCAGGTTTGCTCTACACTTGGTCTGAGGTAATGCAGATGATGGTCTACTCATGTCCACTCCCATGCCTGCAGTGACCAGCGGGGGGGGGGGGGGTGTCAGTGACATTTCTTTAATAATGTATTCTAACTGATTAAACGACTGAGCAACTGTTTAGATGAGAAAAGGAATGTTGGTAGTGCTGTGGGAAAGGAAGTATGAGGTGTTGAGGTAAACATGAAGCTCCAGCAGGACGGGGGTAGATGCAGATCAATGGGTTTTAGGAGAGGGTAGGGGAAGATACACAACAGGGGGTAGGAAGGATAAGGAACATAGGTGGTTTTATGGTGTGACCATGTGGATTCCTAACCCCACCCATTTCTCTATAAGTATTGAATGTATTTCCCAATGCTTTAGAGACTCCTCGGATGATTATGTATGTAAGCGTTTGATGCGTCTCTCTTATTTGCAAATAATAAATGAAGTGTTAATTTGTGCCAAGAGTATTTCGTCTCTGTACTTCCTTCTAAAAGAGTTCTGATCGATAAAATTACCATCACGGGGGGGGGGGGTTAGCCTGCCACCACATCCACCCCTGCCTCCCCAGGTGGAGAAGCAGTTGTCCTGTTTGGGCAACGAGGTCGCTCAGAATGTGTATGTCTCTCAGTCAGAAACAAATGTCAATGATCGACTTGGGTGACCCAGATGGCTTTGGGTTCTGGTACTCAGTCCAAATCCCTGTATCCTTTCCTCCAATCTCCTAAATGCAACCTCAGGCCATTAAGGAAATAACATGTTGTCTATTCTTCTGTTTTTTATATTTTGATCAGAGAACGTTTAATAATGTTGGATAATTCTTCTATAATGTGTACATTTTCAGTTGAAACCCTGTATTGTTAACATTTAAAATCTACTTTTTTCTGTTATAGGTGTTTTTCATAGGAGTGTATGTGGTAGTTTTTTGCGGCAAGAAGAAAGATTTGAAAAACAACATCCCCTTTATTAGGGAGAAATCCTACAACACCCTGAGGGTTATGGTAACATCTGTTAGACATGGTTTAGACATCTGTCTAAACCATTCTCTGAAGAATGTAGTATGGAAAGGTACCATTAAGTGTTAAAATATACATTTCTATCAGCACATAAAAGAGACACTTGGATACAACTCAAAAGTCTCTGTATAACAACTCTCAACCCTTTTCCATAGGCTGGATATAAATTTAAAATGAAGTCTCCCCAGCCATGCGTCTATCAGTGCTTTAAACACATGAGGGCAGTGCAGAGTTGCAAACCCCTTGAGCAAGGTTAACAGACTGAATCACCGCCACAAGTATTACCTGTTTCACAAGATGCGTGAAGGATTATGGGTAGCATTTTCCGTTTTAAAACTGAAGTTTTAACCTGTTTTTATTCATGTTTAAAATATGTAAAACAAGTGATTAGTGTTGGTTTAGTGTTTACATTGTTCTATTGTATTTGACAATATTTTATTGTTAATGAAGTGGTGCAACCATTGCCCTAATTGACTGTGGCTGACAAGACTCCTGTGGAGTTTTTAGTACATTAATGTAATCATCCACACAATCAACATGGAGCTTCTTCGCAACACAGCTTGATTCCAGCACTGGACACCAGCTGAAAGCCCTTCAGGTAAATAGTCATTTATCAGCTTTGGTGTTAGGGAGAGCCAGTACTGGAATGCTGTATGGCAGTGACTCATTTGATTTGCTGAGTGTCAAGACAGAAAATTTAGTACAAGTGTTGGCTGGGAGCAGCACGATATTGGACGGGAATACTTGCACTTTATAGAATACTTGCACTTTATAAAATACTCAAGCGATCTACGGGTTGGACCATGGAACATCACTAAGCTCTCTACTGGTCAAGCCTGAATTACACTCAAGCGGACGTGAAGTCAGAGCCTTTTTTCAGTTCTCGCAAAAAGTTGAAGAGGGCAGTCCGCTATACCAGCCAGCTGCCACTGACAGTACAAACTATACCAAACCATAGAAGTAGTAGTTGCCTACTATCCAAGAAGTAACCATGCATTGGAACCATGCATTTCCAGTATTTCTGCTTGTCCTTCTAAATGCAATGACCTCCTCCCATTCTACTATTATCCGTCAAACAGTTCTTTTGAACGATTCTGTCTCTCTTCATTGCCCGGGAAAATGTCATGGTGTTCATGTGTGGAGGAGGCATGAAAACCTGAATCAGATCTTGGTCCGACACGAAGACAGTGAGCTCAATGGAGACCTCTGTCTCATCATCCCCTCTGCTGTGTACAATGATAACGGTTACTATGAGTGTGTCTGCGACAACAACGTTTTACAGGATGTGAAACTAGAAGTTTTGGTCCCCGTGAAAATATCTGCCAAGGTTGGCGACACTGTCACACTTAATTATTACGGATTGACAGACAAACAAATTCCTTACAATGTCTCGTACACAAAAGGTAATATGACAGTTATGTCTGTCAAAGAAGATAATTTGACCACTGGTCCAGGGTTTGAGAACAGGTTACATGTGTCCAAGGATGCTTACAAACAAGGAGACCTGTCCCTTACCATCGACAACATACAGCTTTCTGATCAGGGCATTTATGAGTGCTTCTTCAATTTAGGAAATAGGGGAAATCCTGATGCTGTCATTCTCACAGTCAAAGACACTCAAGAAGATGAATCCACGTGGTGGGTGGCATTGTGGGTATTGGTGGGGATATTCCTTACTATAGCACTACAGACTTCAGGATTTTGTATTTATAAATGTTATACAAAAAAAGAAGGCAGCAGAGAGGGTTTGGATGATGATTTTACAGAGGATGAACCTCTGAGATGGGGAGAGAAAAAGAAGATGGATGATTCGTATGTTAACTTAGAGATGGAGGAGCTGGCGGTGCACATCTCGACAGCTGAACGTGTTTCCCAGAAAGACGAAGGGACGGGAAGGACAATACAATAAACTCTGTGAAACCACCAGGGAAATATATCCTCTCATGAACGATTGATTATTGATTAATAATAAAATGTTTCATGCAGAATTCTGTCTTTTGTCTTCATTAACAATGGATGCTGTTGGTATGTGTTAACACCACACAATATTTTCAGTTTAAAATAACTCAATTCAAGGCTGACAACTTAATCAGGCTCATCATAAAATACAGCCTAATGAGCCTGGAGCCCATAACAACATTTACCCATAGAGACATAGATCAGCCATAGTCCTGGACTAAAAAGCAAACCCAATGAACATTTCCATTGTATTTTTCATTGAGCTTGAATTTTTTTCTGTTTCCCCACTCCTAGTCAAAGATTAAAGTCTATATTGTCAGTATTGTTATTTTGCCTCGGGTTTGGTGGACTGAGAAGATAATTTATTGTTTTAAAAAGCTGTTTTGAATTTCCTGGATTATTGTTGATGATGTTGGAATAGTATTGTGACCGTGCCTGACTGAGTAATTTGGAATATGCTCTTTGGTGCTCTCTATAAGCAATTTTATGGACAGTCAGCCCAGAGGCAACATAGCGCCTCTCAAGGACCCTCCCAGCCGCCTTCTGTCTACGCAACGCACCAGTGTACCATGGAGCAGAACGTGTAAATGTTACAGTCCGTGTCTTGAGGGGCGCATGGGCATCAAGTATCCCTTGCAGTCCAATATTGTAATGGTCAACAAGCGCGTCAGGTGCAGAGTGATGGGCGAATATGGCCAGGTTTTGTAGGTCATAAGACAGGTGTTCAGGGTTAATTTATTTTGTTTTGCGAAAGCAGATGTTATGTTTAGGGTTGTTAAGTGAAGTCAGGACTGAAAAATCGAATGATATGGCATTGTGATCAGATATGCCTAAATCATGTACATGGACATTGTTTCCAGAAAAATGTGTTATAATGAGGTCTAATGTATGTCCTCTTGTATGAGTAGGTACTGTCACGAGTTATCTGAGATTGAGTGTATCAAGAAGTTGTAGTAGTTCAGTAGTATATAGACTTGTGGGAGAATTAACATGGATATTAAAGTCTCCAAGAATGTCCACATTGTTTGATGTGGTACACACTGACAGAAGTAGTTCAGTTAATTCTGAAATAAAACATGGGTGTGATTTAGGTGGCCGGTATATGAGAATGGTTGTAAGGGGAATGGGTTTTTCACATGTAAAAGCCAAGCTTTTCATATGCTCACAAATTAAATATTATTCAGGATACAACTAGTTACAATGGGGAGAACAAGTATTTGATACACTGTTTTCCCACTTACAAAGCATGTAAAAGTCTGTACTTTTTTTATCATAGGTACTCTTCAACAGTGAGTGACGGAATCTGAAACAAAAATCCAGATAATCCCATTGTATGATTTTTAAGTAATTAACTTGCATTTTATTGCATGACATAAGTATTTGATACATCAGAAAAGCAGAACTTAATATTTGGTACAGAAACCTTTGTTTGCAATTACCTTAGATCATAAGTTTCTTGTAGATCTTGACTAGGTTTGCACACACTGCAGCAGGGATTTTGGCCTTCTCCAGATCCTTCAGGTTTCGGGGCTGTTGCTGGGCAATACGACTTTTAGCTCCCTCCAAAGATTTTCTATTGGGTTCAGGTCTGGAGACTGACTAGGCCACTCCAGGACCTTGAGATGCTTCTTACGGAGCCACTCCTTAGTTGCCCTGACTGTGTGTTTCGGGTCGTTGTCATGCTGGAAGACCCAGCCACGACCCATCTTCAATGCTCTTACTGAGGGAAGGAGGTTGTTGGCCAAGATCTCGTGATACATGGCCCCATCCATCCTCCCCTCAATACGGTGCAGTCGTCCTGTCCCCTTTGCAGAAAAGCCACCCCAAAGAATGATGTTTCCACCACCATGCTTCACGGTTGGGATGGTGTTCTTGGGGTTGTACTCATCCTTCTTCTTCCTCCAAACACAGCGAGTGGAGTTTAGACCAAAAAGCTAAATTTTTGTCTCATCAGACCACGTAACCTTCTCCCATTCCTCCTCTGAATCATCCAGATGATCATTGGCAAACTTCAGACGGGCCTGGACGCAGGGGCTTGAGCAGGGGGACCTTGTGTGCGTTGCAGGATTTTAACCCACGACGGCGTAGTGTGTTACTAATGGTTTTCTTTGAGACTGTGGTCCCAGCTCTCTTCAGGTCATTGACCAGGTCCTGCCATGTAGTTCTGGGCTGATCCCTCACCTTCCTCATGATCATTGATGCCCCACGAGGTGAGATCTTGCATGGAGCCCCAGACCGAGGGAGATTGACCGTCATCTTGAACTTCTTCCATTTTCTAATAATTGCGCCAACAGTTGTTGCCTTCTCACCAAGCTGCTTGCCTGTTGTCCTGTAGCCCATCCCAGCCTTGTGCATGTCTACAATTTTATCACTGATGTCCTTACACAGCTCTCTGGTCTTGGCCATTGTGGAGAGGTTGGAGTCTGTTTGATTGAGTGTGTGGACAGGTGTCTTTTATACAGGTAAAGAGTTCAAACAGGTGAAGTTAATACAGTTAATGAGTGGAGAACAGGAGGGCTTCTTAAAGAAAAACTAACAGGTCTGTGAGAGCTGGAATTCTTACTGGTTGGTAGGTGATCAAATACTTATGTCATGCAATAAAATGCTAATTAATTATTTAAAAATCATACAATTTGATTTTCTGGATTTTTGTTTTAGATTCCGTCACTCACAGTTGAAGTGTAACTATGATACAAATTACATACCTCTACATGCTTTGTAAGTAGGAAAAGCTGCAAACTCGGAAGTATATCAAATACTTGTTCTCCCCACTGTATAGTTATAGCTACAGCACTAACTAATTTAGCTAGATTACTTTCTGTAAGGTAATCTGAAGAGATTTCATCCCATGCTTCCTGTAGCATCTCCCACAAATTGGATTGGCTTGATTGGCACTTCTTATCATATGGTCAAGCTGCTTCCAAAACAGCTCAAAATCTGAGACTGTGCTGGCCACTCCATTATAGACAGAATAGCAGCTGAATGCCTCTTGCCTAAACAGTTGTTGCATGTTTTAGAGCTGTGCATTTGGTCATTGTCCTGTTGTGGGAGGAAATTGGCTCCAACCAGGCAATGTCCACAGGGTATGGCATGGCATTGTAAAATGGTGTAATAGCCTTTCTTCTTCAAGGTCTCCTTACCCCTACCTAAGCACCCCCAGACCATCACATTTGCCAGCACCATGCTTGACAGATGGCATCAAGCCCTCCACCAGCATATGTTCAATTGCTCTGCATCTAACAAATATTATCTGTGATCCAAGCACTTCAAACTACACTTTCCCCAGTCTTCCTCTGTCCCGTGTCTGTGTTCTTTTGCCCATCTTAGTCTTTTCTTTTTATTGGCCAGTCTGAGATATGGCATGATGCTGAGACTGGTGTTTTGCAAGTACAATCTAATGAAGCTGCCAGTTGAGGACATGTGAGGTGACACTCTAATTAATTTGTCCACTTGCTCAGTTGTGCACTGGTGCCTCCCAGCCCTCTTTCTATTCTGGTTCGAGCCAGTTTGCAATATTCTGTAAAGGGAGTAGTACACAGTGTTGTACAAGATCTTCAGATTCCTGGCAATTTCTCACATGGAGTTGCCTTTACTTCTTAGATCAAGAATGGACTGATGAGTTTCAGAAGAAAGTTCTTTGTTTCTGGCCATTTTGAGTCATTTGCAGCTTTCACACATACTCAACTAGTCTAAAGAAGGCCAATTCAATTGCTTCATTAATTAGCACAACATCTTTCAGTGTTACAAATATAATTGTGAAAAGGTTTTTTAATGATGAATTAGCCTGTAAAAATTATAAACTAGCATACCATTGAAATACATGAGTGATGTTTGCAGATAATGGGCCTCTGAATGCCTATGTAGATATTGAATAAAAAATCAGCCGTTTCCAGCTACATGTGCTAATTACAACATTATCAGTGTCTTTACTGTATACTGATCAATTTGATGTTATTTTAATGGACAGAAATGTGCTCTTCTTTCCGAAACAAGGATATCTGTGACCCCAAACTTGTGAATGGTAATTTACGCCCAGGTTTGCTCTACACTTGGTCTGAGGTAATGCAGATGATGGTCTACTCATGTCCACTCCCATGCCTGCAGTGACCAGCGGGGGGGGGGGGGTGTCAGTGACATTTCTTTAATAATGTATTCTAACTGATTAAACGACTGAGCAACTGTTTAGATGAGAAAAGGAATGTTGGTAGTGCTGTGGGAAAGGAAGTATGAGGTGTTGAGGTAAACATGAAGCTCCAGCAGGACGGGGGTAGATGCAGATCAATGGGTTTTAGGAGAGGGTAGGGGAAGATACACAACAGGGGGTAGGAAGGATAAGGAACATAGGTGGTTTTATGGTGTGACCATGTGGATTCCTAACCCCACCCATTTCTCTATAAGTATTGAATGTATTTCCCAATGCTTTAGAGACTCCTCGGATGATTATGTATGTAAGCGTTTGATGCGTCTCTCTTATTTGCAAATAATAAATGAAGTGTTAATTTGTGCCAAGAGTATTTCGTCTCTGTACTTCCTTCTAAAAGAGTTCTGATCGATAAAATTACCATCACGGGGGGGGGGGGGGTTAGCCTGCCACCACATCCACCCCTGCCTCCCCAGGTGGAGAAGCAGTTGTCCTGTTTGGGCAACGAGGTCGCTCAGAATGTGTATGTCTCTCAGTCAGAAACAAATGTCAATGATCGACTTGGGTGACCCAGATGGCTTTGGGTTCTGGTACTCAGTCCAAATCCCTGTATCCTTTCCTCCAATCTCCTAAATGCAACCTCAGGCCATTAAGGAAATAACATGTTGTCTATTCTTCTGTTTTTTATATTTTGATCAGAGAACGTTTAATAATGTTGGATAATTCTTCTATAATGTGTACATTTTCAGTTGAAACCCTGTATTGTTAACATTTAAAATCTACTTTTTTCTGTTATAGGTGTTTTTCATAGGAGTGTATGTGGTAGTTTTTTGCGGCAAGAAGAAAGATTTGAAAAACAACATCCCCTTTATTAGGGAGAAATCCTACAACACCCTGAGGGTTATGGTAACATCTGTTAGACATGGTTTAGACATCTGTCTAAACCATTCTCTGAAGAATGTAGTATGGAAAGGTACCATTAAGTGTTAAAATATACATTTCTATCAGCACATAAAAGAGACACTTGGATACAACTCAAAAGTCTCTGTATAACAACTCTCAACCCTTTTCCATAGGCTGGATATAAATTTAAAATGAAGTCTCCCCAGCCATGCGTCTATCAGTGCTTTAAACACATGAGGGCAGTGCAGAGTTGCAAACCCCTTGAGCAAGGTTAACAGACTGAATCACCGCCACAAGTATTACCTGTTTCACAAGATGCGTGAAGGATTATGGGTAGCATTTTCCGTTTTAAAACTGAAGTTTTAACCTGTTTTTATTCATGTTTAAAATATGTAAAACAAGTGATTAGTGTTGGTTTAGTGTTTACATTGTTCTATTGTATTTGACAATATTTTATTGTTAATGAAGTGGTGCAACCATTGCCCTAATTGACTGTGGCTGACAAGACTCCTGTGGAGTTTTTAGTACATTAATGTAATCATCCACACAATCAACATGGAGCTTCTTCGCAACACAGCTTGATTCCAGCACTGGACACCAGCTGAAAGCCCTTCAGGTAAATAGTCATTTATCAGCTTTGGTGTTAGGGAGAGCCAGTACTGGAATGCTGTATGGCAGTGACTCATTTGATTTGCTGAGTGTCAAGACAGAAAATTTAGTACAAGTGTTGGCTGGGAGCAGCACGATATTGGACGGGAATACTTGCACTTTATAGAATACTTGCACTTTATAAAATACTCAAGCGATCTACGGGTTGGACCATGGAACATCACTAAGCTCTCTACTGGTCAAGCCTGAATTACACTGAAGCGGACGTGAAGTCAGAGCCTTTTTTCAGTTCTCGCGAAAAGTTGAAGAGGGCAGTCCGCTATACCAGCCAGCTGCCACTGACAGTACAAACTATACCAAACCATAGAAGTAGTAGTTGCCTACTATCCAAGAAGTAACCATGCATTGGAACCATGCATTTCCAGTATTTCTGCTTGTCCTTCTAAATGCAATGACCTCCTCCCATTCTACTATTATCCGTCAAACAGTTCTTTTGAACGATTCTGTCTCTCTTCATTGCCCGGGAAAATGTCATGGTGTTCATGTGTGGAGGAGGCATGAAAACCTGAATCAGATCTTGGTCCGACACGAAGACAGTGAGCTCAATGGAGACCTCTGTCTCATCATCCCCTCAGCTGTGTACAATGATAACGGTTACTATGAGTGTGTCTGCGACAACAACGTTTTACAGGATGTGAAACTAGAAGTTTTGGTCCCCGTGAAAATATCTGCCAAGGTTGGCGACACTGTCACACTTAATTATTACGGATTGACAGACAAACAAATTCCTTACAATGTCTCGTACACAAAAGGTAATATGACAGTTATGTCTGTCAAAGAAGATAATTTGACCACTGGTCCAGGGTTTGAGAACAGGTTACATGTGTCCAAGGATGCTTACAAACAAGGAGACCTGTCCCTTACCATCGACAACATACAGCTTTCTGATCAGGGCATTTATGAGTGCTTCTTCAATTTAGGAAATAGGGGAAATCCTGATGCTGTCATTCTCACAGTCAAAGACACTCAAGAAGATGAATCCACGTGGTGGGTGGCATTGTGGATATGGGTGGGGATATTCCTTACTATAGCACTACAGACTTCAGGATTTTGTATTTATAAATGTTATACAAAAA
This sequence comes from Esox lucius, assembly GCF_011004845.1. Taxonomy (NCBI): domain Eukaryota; kingdom Metazoa; phylum Chordata; class Actinopteri; order Esociformes; family Esocidae; genus Esox; species Esox lucius. The sequence continues at coordinate 24,324,930 of NC_047592.1, read as the reverse complement.
AAGAAGGCAGCAGAGAGGGTTTGGATGATGATTTTACAGAGGATGAACCTCTGAGATGGGGAGAGAAAAAGAAGATGGATGATTCGTATGTTAACTTAGAGATGGAGGAGCTGGCGGTGCACATCTCGACAGCTGAACGTGTTTCCCAGAAAGACGAAGGGACGGGAAGGACAATACAATAAACTCTGTGAAACCACCAGGGAAATATATCCTCTCATGAACGATTGATTATTGATTAATAATAAAATGTTTCATGCAGAATTCTGTCTTTTGTCTTCATTAACAATGGATGCTGTTGGTATGTGTTAAAACCACACAATATTTTCAGTTTAAAATAACTCAATTCAAGGCTGACAACTTAATCAGGCTCGTCATAAAATACAGCCTAAAATCGTTTAGGATGAGGATTCTCTATTCAGGGCTTCTTTTCATTCATGAACTGAAATAGAGAGACTGTCCATTTCACAACAGAAGCCATTCCGGACATCACAGGTTCAATATCTCTGGCCCAGAGAGTTAAATTCTACTAGACTCTGGTTCAGTGGGGGTTCCCTGCAGTAACTCTGACCAGTACAGACATCACAGACTATCTGGTGTTAAGACAATGATCTGTATCTGTAACATAGACTATCTGGTGTTAGACAATGACATAACTCCTTAAAAAAACACTGAACAGCATGTTTAATCCGGCCTTACTGTGTTTCAGCCCATCACTGCAAGATGATGAATAGATGTTACACTATAACAAGTAAACCAAATGAAAGCACGTTTCCAGGTGGGCTGGGGTAATTAGAATGTTCCTTTGGTTGTCCACAGGATGAAGCATTTTGAGTATTCATGAAAAGAGTTAGACTCTGTTCTCAAAACCGGTTGGTTCTGTATTTTTCCTGTTTTACCAACTACCCCTTAATACAGGATATACTTTGGGGAAAAAACATGAAATATTTCTCTGAAAAAAAAGTTTATATTGTCTCCAAATTACATACTTTGATCTCTGTGGCAATATGTTATTATTTCTGTAATGTACTGATGAAAATGTTTCCCCTTCTCCTGAACCCAAATTATCCACACAATAACCATCAATTGAACCAAATGTAAAATATTTTTTATGATCTAAAGTTCTCTATAATATTCCAATAGTACTTGGGCTCAGGCCTACTCAGGCTTTCTCCTTTTTGGATGTATGATGGATTCATTCACTGACTGTAACTCTGGCTGGGTGGTAAGGAGGTCAGATCAGGTGAGTAGCGTCTCGACTCCGGCCTAAGCCTGGTGGCCTCAGCAACTCTACTGCTTCCTCTGGTGTGAAAGACTGGGTGGATGTGGTGGTCGGTGGAGATGCCCCCTGGTGGTCGGTGTAGACACTGCGTATGGGGGAACATGTAGGCTGCCGTCTGTATCTGCAAAGCCTGCAGGACCCAGGGGTTGTAGGTCGCTCCATGCATCCATGCTATCTGAGCCTGGACCATCTGTTGGTACAGGGCCTGGGCTTGGGACTGTTGGGCTTGACGGGCTTGGGCCAGTTGGAAATGCTGGGCTTGGGTCTGTTGGGCCTGTTGGATTGGGTGAGATTGAGGTAGTTGGGCCTGATTGGTTTGAAACTGTTGGACCTGTTTGGTCTGCTGGGCCGGGAATAGTACCTTGGGGACCTGATGTGCTTGGTCTGCTGCCTCTTTGAACTGGACCTGGCTGACACCCAGCTGATGGTAGGTGGAGGGTGGGAAGACCTCCGAATGGGCTACACTGGAGTGGGGACAGGTGGTCAGTGAACGTCCCAGGGCTGGTTCTGATACCTGGCAGGATTGGTTATGTTTGACTCTGACCCAGCCGTGGTGGGCTGTAGTGTTGTTGCTCCTACTGACGTTCTGCTCCGCGATGTTGGACCTGGCGCACGGCAAGGATGCCCCGGCCACAAAGGTCACATGTGAGCTCGTGATGGAGGAGGTGGCCGGGGTCGGTGCTGGGATTGGGGTGGTGTCGGGTGGGGCGTTGGCAGCGGAGGGTGTCATTAGGTGGACCACTGAGCTGATCTTGGCAACCAGGTCCTTATTGGCCCGTAAAAGATCCACTTCCTCAGTCTGGACAGCCCAAGTCTCACCTTTCCCAGGAACGGAAGGCGTGTTTGGAGGGGGAGGGCCGGGATGACGAGGAGGAGCAGGGATGACCCCGATGATCATCACGTCTTCATCCTCCTCCTCAAGCTTTTCTTTATCCACCTCTTTCTCATCTGCCTCAAACACCTGGACCTTGATGTTCCTCAGAAGCTTCTCCTGGTGCTGCCTGAAGCTGTGATGGTAATACATGGACAACTGAAAAACACAGACAGACAGGTTAGATTTATTAATAAAGATAGAAATTCCTAAATATGATCAAATTAAAGCAGAAGTGCTAAAACATTACAGCAGATTTAAATGTAATGATAACTACAGCAAAATGTAATAAGTTTTGCACGTTAGGCTTAATGTCCCCCCAAAAAACTATGCTGTATTTCTGAGTAGCGCACAACTTTTTACCAGTGCTGTTGTATGCGAAACTGATAAAATTGTAGGCTATAAGGTGCAATCTTTAATCCACAATGAGATACAGTAGGAGATAACCTCACAAATGAATTATTATTATTCAGGATATAATCGTCTCCACATTAGTCATAACTACAGCAAGAACACATTTAGCTAGACTTATTTCTGTTTAATCAACTAGGCCCATACCTTTGAGTTTGGTGCAACTGAGGTGAGTTTTTGAAACCCGTGAAGCCTTAGTTGTTGTTCGAATTCCGTAAGGTTGAGACATGAAAGTGTAGGTCGTATGCTTTTTCTTTGCAACACCTCTGTGATGAACAGTTCCTCGTCAAGCAACATGTGAATGCCGTTCTTGTCCCATGTGGCCGACTTGAACAAGTCAGAATCCACTATTTTCCACAACCTCGTAGGGAAATCTTGATTGAAGAAGGAATTGCTAAATTTCACGACCATGTCCGGCTCATAGCGAGGCCTCTTCCGACATCTGAACATAGGTGGCGCGTATTTATCCACACGAAAATCGACGTCCCCAGCTACATTGTTTGGAGTTTCAGTGTCTGCTAACAGCGTATTATTAGACGGTTCATGAACCGTTAGTTCTATGATTACTTCTCTTGAGGGTAAGTTCCCACTGTCACAATTTTTCAGGTGCGATTGTTCGGCCGAGTGAGTCGCCATATCTTCCGAATCTATAAAAATGATCTAGCTTCACATGTAGCCTACTTTCCAATAGGCCTATCACACTGAATATTTTGTTGTTATATTTAAATGTAGCACTGGTTTTAGAAATACATAGCAGGTGATTGGCAACGAGGTGACATCATAAAGAATGTGTAACTTTTCGCGCGCGCAGATAACAATGTAAACAAAAATCTGCAAAAAACAACAACAGTAGGTGAAAAAAACAGTATTTTTTCAGAAGTATTTCTGAGCCAATGCAGTGATTTCCTCTACAGAATCGTGTCTGTTTTTAATGCAGTGTCGCCAGACGGCACGAAGATCACGGCGATCCAATACAGGTTTTCGGCCTTGTCCCTTGCGTACAGAAATGTACTTGGGTTCTCTGAATATTTTAGTGAAATGGGCTCCAATAGACAACTGCAATAAAATGGCAAATTTAAGTGAACGCAAGTGTTACGATTCCCAAGTTAGCATATATGTCCTACAGGGGCGTCGTTTATGGAAATAGCCCCTGTTCTATTCATCTCTATTTCGAATCGTGCGTTAAAGCTGATGTTTAACAGGGTCAAAATGTTTAAAAGGGTCTAAGGACTCTGGTTGAAAGTAGTGAAGGTACTTAAATTATTTAATACTGTTTTTCTTTTATAGTATTTTGCTACTTTGGGATTTTTTTATTTATAAATAAGAAGAATATTAAGTCTTAGTATACTCAAAAATATAAAATGTTTTACTTATAATTACGCTGGCGCTGAATTCAAAAGCATTCATTATAAATGTATTTAATTGGAGGCATCTTCCACTCCACAACCGCTAATATGAATGTAAAACATAATTAATCCATTGGTTTATTATCATAAACAGGGTGACGGTCCCAGCCGGAAGAAAGAGAGAATTTAATCCACTCCATCTGTTGGGCTGTTCTAGACATATATATTGCGAGAGAGGGAGACTCATGCAGAGCTACAGTATGTACCAGAACAAATACATTCAGCATTATGATGTTGGCAACGCTAGTCTTAATCACTTTAAACAACAAATCTTTTTGTATCACAATCCTTTTCATTTTTTTGTCTCAGCCCAAACATTTTTTCAAGAAGAGGTATCTGGAATGTTACATTCTTGAAGTGGTCATGGTCATTCCCTGAGTTTCATGTGGTTTCAAAGATGCGACTATTTTGAAGCCCTGGTTTACCCAACTGATGTTCACCTCAGTGTCTCTGATGGTATTTTTTCCCCAATAATATTTACTCATTAATTGCACATGTCATCTTGTCATTAATTCTGGTGTTCATGCTGGTGGTACGGTAAAAATCGTACCCCTTTAATATTGTGGTGGTTAATAACCCTGTATGAGATTTGTGTGTGGGGCACACTCTCTAAAAAGAAAAGGCCCTATAAGTTCTTCAAAGAAAATGTCAATAGGGTATTGTAACCTGGCCTTGCCTCCCCTCCATACCAGCGCTCGGCCTCATCGGTCCCCGGGCTGCCACCGGGCTGCCACCAGGCCCAGTTCCGGCTCTTCAGTCACCATTATGCACACCTGGAGTCAATTCCCCTTGTTAACCTTTCATATTAGCATAGTGCTTCTGGTATTTTGGTCATTTCGATCTAATTTCTTTTGCAGAGTAAAAGCTTGGTTTTCCTTGTATCTACTTCTATAATTGATACAGCAGGACAAGCAACCATTTTAATTGTCAGTTTTATGAAACAGTAAACACTTGGCATTCATCCTTTTAAAAGGGTTCTTGGAAGATCTTAGGGGCTCCCACCCACTTCCAATATGTAAAGAACCCTCAAATCCTTTTTTTTTTTGGTTTACTGTTATGATCCCACAATCATTTAAAACTATATATTAAGGCCTATATATGAATATGCCTACATTTAAATACATTTATGGTCCATTTTTAAATGTTTAAATTAAGGTAATTCCCATACCTATTTTGTATTTTTCGAAGCTACAGCAAATAACCCTAAGTGACTACTTCAAAATGGTGAATGTCCTCAGTGGCGCTGCCCATGCTAAAACAGACCTATAGACCCTGAACCCTCGATCCTGTGTCCACTGAGGATTACTACATTCATCAAAAATGTATTACGTCTTCAGCTGCTCAATGGCCTCAATCATGTTCCCTGTGTCTGACTGATTTTTATTTCTTTGCTGAGTGTTTTCACTTATCTCAGTGGATTGTTTGGTGATTGAGGAAACATCAAAATAAATTAAAAGGTCAAACAGAACCTGTGACAAGCATGGTTTCAGATACCTGAGCACATATTTTACAAATGTTCTATGTTTTTACAGGAAGGTTTATTTCAGGTGCAATTGAGTCCTCCCCTAAATCAACATCTGAGTTAATTGTGGACATTAAACTCAAGGCATATCAGAACTGGCCTAATCATCCACTGTAATTCTTTTAGAATTCTTTAAATCTTCTCTCCCTAGCATGGACATTTCGTCCTGATGTAGCTAGAAGTAGCTTCCATAACCCCACCAGAAATTCTGTTTTTAGAAAAATTTCCATTTTCACTTAAGATGCCAGCAACAAAAGTTGGGACAGGGGCATGTTTTCCACAACACTCTGTGTTTGGAAACTCAGGAGACCAATTGCTGTAGTTTACAAGTGAAATGTTTTCCCATTCTTGCTTGATATTGGATTTTGGCTGCTCAGCAGTTTGGGGTCTCCTTTGCCATATTTTTCATTTCATAACACGCCAAATGTTTTCAATGGGTGACAGGTCTGGACTGCAGACAGGCCAGTTTAGCACCCAGAATTTTTTACTACCGAGCCTTGCGTTTGTAATAAGTGCAGAATGTAGTTTGGCATTGTCTTGCTAAAATAAGCAAGGCCTTCCCTAAAAAAATACATAATCTGGATGGCAACATATGTTGCTCCAAAACCTGTATATATTGTTCAGCATTAATGGTGCCTTCACAGAAGTGCACTAATGCACCCCCATACCATCACGGATACTGGCTTATGAACTGTGTGCTTATAACATGCAGAATGGTTCCTCCCCTCTTTAGCCTGGAGGACGATTCCCAAAACCAATGACAGTTTTCCACTTTGCCTAAGTCTGCTCGGGTCCAGAGAATGCAGTGGCGTTTCTGGATCTTGTTTATGCAGTTAGGTCCCAAATTATTTGGACACTGAAATTGTTTTCATAATTTTGGCTCTGTACGCCACCACAATGGAATTGAAATGAAACAACCGACATGTGCAGACTTTCAGCTTGATTTCAAGGGGTTAAACAAAAATATTGCATCAAGCTTTTAGGAATTGCAACCATTTTCATACAAAGTCCCCTTATTTCAGGGGTTCAAATGTAATTGGACAAATTAACACAGTCATAAATATAAAAACAGTATTTTTTCAGAAGTGTTCCTGAGTCCATGCATTGATGTCCACTACAGAACCATGTGTTTTTTTTAATGCAGTGCTGCCTGAGGGCCCGAAGATCTCGGCCATCCAATATTTGTTTTTTCGGCCTTGTCCCTTGCGTACGTATTTCTCTGGATTTTCTGAATCTTTTTATTATATTATGTACCGTAGATGATGAAATTCCAGAAATTGTTGCAATTTTACATTGAGAAATACATTTTATTCTAAAATTGTTGCAATCTTTGCCTGCACAGTCTTTCACAGAGTGGGGAACTTCTCCCCATCTTTACTTCTGAAACACTCATCCTCTCTGGGATGCTCTTTTTATACCCAATCATGTTACTGACCTGTTGCCAATTAAACTAATTAGTTGTGAGATGTTCCACCAGGTTTGTTTTTTCCATTACACAACCACTCCAGTTTTTTTTTTGCCCCTGCTAGCATTAAATTCAAAGTGGGCATATATTCTTCAAGAAACAATAACATTTCTCAGTTTGAACATTTGATATGTTGTCTTTGTAGTACTTTCTATTGAATATAGGATGTAAATGATTTGCACATCATTGCATTGTGTTTTTATTTACATTTAACACAGCATACCAACTATTTTGGAAACAGGGCTGTGGCTTTAAACCCATTTGGAGTTCTGGAAATGTCTTAAAATTCTTGAATAATTCTGGACATTTTTTTATTTCATTCAAAGTTGTTGTATTTTGAGTATTTAAAATACATGGAATAACTGGGGGTTCCAGAGGAGTTTTGACAACCACTGCAAAAATCCACCCACCATGTAATCTCCAGTCCAGAATCCAAACTAGTAAATCTACAGTACCTTGCCTCTGGTAGTAGCTACATGGACATCTGTTAAGATTGAACATTTTATTTCTTGCTGATTTTCTTTAAGTCCTAGACACACAAGTGTGCAGAGGGAAACACTAGATACCTTGAGGGAATGAGGACCAGACTACTTTCAGGGCATGTCCTCCTGAGTCAGTTTACTGCTCCCAGTACCTCTACAGTTCCAGCCAATCTCACACAATCTGAAAAACAACCCATCAGTTTGGCACCAAGCTTCACTGGTTTCCATAATAGCTAATATTGGCCTGTTTTATCCTCTCTATGAAACAATAACTGTTTTCCAGTCTGAATGGATGCTGTCCTGTGGTTGGATACAGCTTTGACATATACAGACTCAGTCATTATCATGGCCCTTATGGTCTGTATGTGTGTTTGACATGCATACAATTATTTGAATTACCTCTTTGTCAGTCATTCTTCAATATTCATACTTAAATTGTCTCTGAATAATAAATAGTAATGTAAGATATTTCAGCAATTAGACAGGAAGGGGTGTAGTATATGAACAATAAATGACAACTAAGGTTTGTTCTTAGGCACGATGTGACGCAGAATGCCTGGATACAGTTCTTCACATTTGTATATCAGCCATTCACCTGAAACGTCCTGCGTTATTACTGTTAGAAACTTGTTACTTACTTACTTACCAGATCCTATAGCTAATGAACATTTAGTGTTTGAACAACTCAGTTTATAATTCTATAGTACTAATCAGGTGATAGAGTTAACAACATTAAGATCTTGATTTCATCACTAATGTAAATTACACATTTCACACTAGTGTTTAATCAATTTTATTTCAGACCGAGGCAGGATTTCAACTGGGGAGTTTTAATTGTTCTGCCACAGTTTTACAATGTTGGTGATATTATATTTTATGAAAGAATCATGACCCCAAAATAAGTGTGGTATACAGGTCCAGTTATTCATGTGATTCTCATATTATAAATTGTTCCACTCACCCACTGGTGTTATCTGTTCATCCAATTAATTTTACAGAACCCTTTTTGCATTGGCACTAGTGGGAACGGAACCTAAGAAGAAACTTAGAGAGTAGACAGCGTTTGAGGGCTCTAGGGGAAATTCATAAGAATACATTACCTTTTTGGTCCAATATTTTAGCATGTTCCAATTACTGGCGGGTCAGAATCCAGATCAGCTGCACAACCAGGTGGACAAAGATGGGTGACCAGGTGGCCCATCATCATTGTGTAGATCTGCAACACAACCAGGTGGACTTTGAGCAGGGACAACTAGGAGGCATCAGGCCAGGTAACCCTCAAACACAGTCCGAGGACTTAGGTTCTCTTAAGATTCAACAGGACACAACAGTAATTATCAGGGGCATTCCTCCAAAAGGATACTTCAGAATTCAGACTGACCCTTGTCCCCCGGCACAAACGCAGCATAAAAACTAAGGACTGAGACGGGGGTGTTGGAGACTATGTGGTATGCAGTATCTAAGTAATACTGTGGAATAGTTGAATACACAGATGCATGTTTGGTATCAGTAGAAGGATAAGTGACATGTGTCTCTGAGCATGTTTAGCCCGGTAGTGTTCTCAGTAGTCAGGACCCACGGTGGAACATGGTGATCCAGAACCCTGGTGGCCAGAATTGGGGACAGAGTGTAGGGCCCCAGGCAGTCAACCTGGAAAGAGGTTGAGATGAAGAATGGAAAGCTATGAGACAGGGAAGTGACAAAAACAGTGACTTATACTGTACAGTTTGTCTGGTTATTATTATTTCCTTAAGCAGCAAGGCCCTTTTTATTTGGAATTGATCACCCCACCCACCGTTAATCTGTACAAATGTTTTACATTTGAGTCATTTATCAGACACTATTATACAGGGCAAGTTACTGTAGTATTTAGGATTAGGTGCCTTGCATAAAGGCAGAGGCATGTTTCCCCATGTAACCTGGAGAATTTTAACAAGCAAATGACTCTAAAAGCGAGCCTACTCTCCGGTTTTCCTAATTACTGGGTGATGTGAGCGGATATATTGTTCTGTTAATATCTTTCAGTCCCAGTACCGTTGCAATGGGCCTTGTCTGTCCTTTGGTAGTCTGCAACATCAGAGCTCTGAAAAAACAAGAGATAGGACCTTTGTGGTGAGTGTTGGGATGGACTGAAACATTAAAGATAAATAGAGCAATTAAGATAAATGAATGAAATGTTTTGTAGGTGAGATTTTTATTTACCAGGTATGTTGCCTGAAAAAAAAGTATAATTTAGAGCATCAACCTGGGAAATAGTTACAGGAGGAGAGAATATCAACCAATTGGAAGCTGGGGATGATTAGGTGTCCATGCTGTTATGATATTACGTATTGCCATCACACTGGTAAACACTCCTCCCCTTACAATCAGTGACATGGGACCTATGGAGACCACAAACAGTCTGGATACCCATTTACCATCCAATCCAAATCAATGCCCCTTTTTACTTATGCCTTACAAACACACCTGTAGTAAGAGAAATTGTAGTCTGGCCTGACATCCTGATCTCTCCCACAAGGCAACCTTTATAATAAAAGCAGTACATACATTGTGTGTAAACTAAGCTGACATAGTCAGCCTCCATACCTTATAGAGAAGAGTTGGTGGTTAGGCTACCTGCTCTGCTGGACATTATGGCCTGTCACACCCACAACGGTGTATAGACCAGCTACAGGATGATCAACAGTTAGTGGGCCCTGGTTCTTCACACTTATCCTGGTACATCTATCTCCTAGTGGTGAACATAAAAAACTGAGTAATTTGTAAGTCAGTATTCAAGCAATTGAATCAACCAAGAATCAAGGCAATTTAGGCTATATCAGTATCTGAAGCAACTGAATTGAATAAATACATGATTCATTGGTAGCTATGGTTGCACTTGTTTACATTGATTAACTAACAAGATACACATTACTGGCAGCATTTGCTATTACTAACGATTAGGTATGAGACTAACTTAGCAAACATTATGTTACTGTACTGTTATTTAGCAAAAACAATTGCTGACAGCACACTTAAGCATAAGTAGCTTTAGGACTGGAGCTAGCTGCTGTATCTAACATTTTGCCGTCACTTGTGTCCACAGTGTCATCATGTTAATTTGGTTTACATACAACAAACATCTAGATAGCTAACATACATATAATACGAAAGTAATGATGTTCACTTTACAAAGCAAATTTAGCTAAAGCTCTTATACCTGAATCAAAATGATGTGCAAGCCAGGATGTCCTGAATTAGAGCCGATACCCCGTCCCGTCGAGGCGGTTGGCAGCCTCTCTCAATAATTCTGAGAAGCTTTTCTGGGAGCCATATTTATTTATTTTATATAGACTTAAATGGCATTCTCTTAAACCACAACGTTACCAGCCCATCAATGTCACGCATAAAATCAGTGCGTGCTACCGCCGCCTAGTGGCAGAACATACAAATCTCCACACGCATTTGCAGATCTGTCACGTGTCACATGTAAAAAGACAGCGGATGAGAGGCCCGTCTGAGTTGTAACTGATGACTTGTCTGTTTAAGCGTTTACAGATTTGTTTGTGCATTTACAGATTTGTCCACACATTTACAAATCTAAATACACTTACAAATATTTTACACATACAATTCTGATTACACAACTCTCCACACACATTTGTAAATATTTTTGCTTCAATGATGCCCCCTTACACATCATCTGAAGGCCGGTGGGGTGAGTGTGCCCTCTAGTGTCCTCATGGTAAACCCTTCACATAAAATGAGTCTGTGGAAGAATCTGATGGCATACAATGGTAACTCGCATTGGACTGTTTAAACTCATTTATACCATGAGGGCTCCCAATGTTATTTTTACTTTCTCATTTATTATAGTTTGCTATTTTTACACAATAAAATAAGAAATATGTATACTTACGTATTTAGATTTATTGGCATTGTCATGTTATCTCACAAAGGCTAGTTGTCCTTGTAGCTGAGATTCTACAGATGTATAGCATTTCATTGTAATATAAAGGAAGGCCAATTTAGAAGCAAAAAATGTGAAGATGGACAATTAAGGGTTAAATCACGTGCAATTGTCACAAGAGATTATTTTGTCTGATCATTGTAATGTATTTAGGAGGAAGAGCTACAGATATCCAGGACAAACCTTTAGCTTTTTATAGGGACCTAATGTAACTATTCTAATGGGGAGACATGTATGGTAATAAGCTTGCACATGTTCAAATTTAGCCTTAGACCTGATGGGTTGAAATGGGACCTATCCATCTTTTGAAGATTATTATTAACAAAAGCTGATGCTTTATCTCAAGTCATTTACCAAGCCATGGCATTAGATGTCCCACAGTTAGTCTGTAAAAAGAAATTAATAAAATATTTTTTCATATGGAAAAAGAATAATCATCTTAAAGAAATCTTATCAATACATTTGAAATCTTAGGTCATTATTCGTACAAAGATAAAAATCCATTATGAATTTCTTAATGAATATTACTTTCCTGTGACTCCAAAACAATATGCTATTGTCTTTAAAGCAATTACCAGTGGTGTTATAGTTTTACTAAGAGGTCCCATGGGTAAAAACTGTAGTGCAGTCTATTAACACAAAGGATACATACATTGACTATGGTTGTTTATTGAATAACTGTACAACTAGTAATCAGAAGATACAATTTGTCTTACTTAGGAACTCAGTAAGACAAATTGGGTAATACTTTCCCTTAAGTTGATACTTATTACTATGTAACTTCTATGTAAAAACATTAACACCTTGATTAACAACAATGTAATACCACAGGGATTACGTTTAATTACTATACAATGATTTATCAGTACAGGTTATTAGATTGTGGAAGAACTAGAGGTAATTACAAAACATCCTGTAGGCGGTTATTTCAAGTGTGTAATTACACGTGATTTTTGTTTTAGTAATTACACAGTCTTGTTGCTCATGTAAGTAAATCATATTGGAATTACACTTTTGCAGTTGGCTCGGTTGCACCATGAAACTAGACCAAAAATTTTGCCAATGAATGTAACGACAAAAGTCTGAATCATCAAGACACCCCAAGAAAGGGCAGCTTCAATTGTAACAAAGAATGTTCTACCATTAAATATGGGTTCCATGACTTTCAGGAAAGTAGTGCTGTTGTAGCTTATTTTAAGTGTAGCTAATCCTTACACAGCCGTTACTCCTTCTGTTAGATGCATAGTTTCAAACATAACCTGCTCTCCAGGTTTCGGAGGTAAGTGTCACAGGGTGCAGGAGTAAGGAACCAGGCGCAGGCGGAATGTGGTCGGTTTTGATTTTTAATAAACAAAATCACACACGACCAAACAACAAAAGTAAAGGGCTGACTTAAGCAGCAAAACGACTGTAAAAAATGGTTCTAAAGAAACGTACACTTAGCGGCAACACACACGACGACAGCAAGCACAACAATGATCTACGAATGCAGGGAGCAGAGGGGAAACATTTAAACACTTACAAATGATGTGACCGGGACCTGGTGTGCATGATTAAAATGGGAACTAAGGAGCACGGTAGGGTGGCGCTGCTGCTCACCGTACCGTGACAGTAAGAGCACTCTTACATGTTGTGCAGATATTTACTACATATTACACATCCCGCCTAAAATGGGAAGTTTAAGAAAATAGTTTGATAGTTCTGAAAATGTGCAGGAGGCATCTTTAACTAACACTGGCCACAATGTTTTCTTCAATCAAAAGTTATGTAAGGACAATATCAATAATTTGTAATTCATATATACCTAGGAAATTACACTGTAGTGCTTGTCAGTTTAAGATGCATTCTGTTTACAAAGCTATTTTTTTAAACCTCCCATTTTAAGCGGGATGTGTAATATGTTGTGTACATATCTTTAAGTAGAATTACTCTTACATCTGAAATCTGGAGGGAAGGCTATGTTAGAGGCTCAGCATTTGTTAGAGGCTCAGCTCAAGCAGTACAGTAGTAGTGACAATTACGTTAGGATCTAGCAGTAGGAGTGACAGCTATGTTAGGGTTAGCTACAGAGACAGCATCTTCTGTCTAGATACAAGATTATTCAAAAGCATTATCCTTTAAAGAAGCAAATAAGTGTGGTACAACGCTAATATTAACCCTTACTATTCTTTTTTGTAACGTGATGAAACTGATGATGTTTGGGATTGTGTTTATTCCAAAGTGTTCTGGATTGATTTTTCCAATTGAGTATTTGCTATGAATGTAATGTACACTAACACCTCAAATTCCAATTTACCATTTTTATTGAAATTCACACAGTTGAATGTTTTAATGTACTCTGAAATTAAAGCATAGAACAAATAAACATTTGGAAACAAAATAAATAATGGAATTGTTTTGTTTAACAAAATATTATCTATATTTTTGACTCATTTTAGTAGCCACATATTGCAGATGTAACAGTTGAACACACTCGTGGCATTCCTTCTGCAATAGAAATCAAATATCGTTGGGAAAGGTCTTCCCAAAACTGTTGCAGACATTGCCACAAATGTGTTGCACTTGTAGGTTGCTTTGCTTTCACCCTACTGCCCAGTTCATCCCAAACACGCTTATGGTTTAAGTCTGAATCTGTGCCGACCATTCCGTGATTTGAAGGCTACTGTTCTTTTCTTGTAAGGTACTTTCTGGAGTCTGGAGATATGTTTTGGGTCATTATCTTGCTGTAGGATAAACCCCTGACCAACTAGCTGTACACCAGAGGGAATTGCATGGCACTCCAAAATGCTGTGGTAGACGTTTTGGTTCAGGGTGCCACTCACTCTGTGCAAGTCGCCGAATCCGGATCCAGCAAAAGAGACCCAGATCATCACCCTTACTCCAGCTTGGGGCATTCTGATTAATCGGTCAATAAGACCTTCCAATCTTCAGTGGTCCACTGGTGGTGCTTCATGGCCCAGGCAAGCCTCTTTGTTGTGTTGCCATCTTATCAATGGCTTCGTACTTCCACATGACCTGTCAAATCTTCAGCTCGAAGTCTTCTCTTCACAGTTGAAACTGAGATTTGCTTACTTCAACCAGTGTTAAGCTGTGCTTAAAACTGCTGTTCTGTGAGCCGTCTATCACGCAAGCTGTTGCTCAGAAACCTGTCTTCTGATTCGGTTGTGGCTTTGGGTCTGCCATACCTTTCAGGAAAACTGACAGGAAGTGCCTTTTGATAGTGTAGGAAATTGTGCCCACTAACACCTTGGCTTTCTTTGCAATTTCTCTGTAGGAAAGACCTACACTTAAGGGTTATAATGGTGTGTCTTCCTTTGTTAATTGCCTTTTTCTCACCATTATGATAGAAATATACTACTTCTTGGAGTACGATACTATCCACATAATTCTTAAGAGGGCGAAATAACACAGTCTGTTTTCATCCGCACTTTTATACAGACAGGGGGTTTGTAAGTAATCAGCAAAAGTTGGAACACCTGGAGGAATTGTTAGCAACTTTCCAAGCTTAATTTGCATCAATTGCTGCAGAAGAGCTATAAGTTGTTAACCCATTATTTGTCCCCTGATAATTCCTTTTTTTACCAACTCTGAAATGTATTTTCTTTTCTTCAGATTTTGTAACTTTAACTTTTTTTTTTTTATCTCTGGCAGTTACCGCTTACCTTAGAAACATTTCAAGTTATTCACTAGAGCTGAACTGCTTACATTTCAATATAAAACAGAAGAATTGTGATGTTCTAAAACCTGACCAATAGGGTGTCTACTTGGGCTAACTTGATAACAATATCTTTAATAACAAAAGGGCCACCTTTTCAATGAATCTGCTACTTTTTTTTTTGCCACGTATTACATTCACCAGTACAAGTTTGCCTTTCAGAAGCATTTAGAACAATATTGTTACGATAAAATATTGTTTACATTATAAATTGATATCAGTTGTATACCTCTGTCTCTGTAATACGCTTTTTGTTTGTTTTTAACCCCCCTTGGTTCTTGAGATCAAAATCAAACTTCTTGAAAGCAAAAGGTTAAGAATTAAAATATGGCGTTAGATATGTCGCAATATTATTTGTGTGAACAGATATACCGTGTGTAAATGTGCAATCTGTATGAAGAGTGACAATCCGTGTGAACACATTGACAATCTGTGCGTAAATTTAAAATCTGTATGAGAAGATTGGCAATCCGTAGGTAAATTTGAGATCTGTGAACACAAAATACACGTTTAAATTTTACAAATACATGAAAAACGTATGGATCTCAATCCTGCACAAATTGAAATTCTACGCGTACGGATTGCATTTTACACACAACTATACTTATTTTAGCCCACGTCTTGTATAACTGCGTTTTTGTCCTTGTCGCTGTGTATTAGCCTACATCTGTATATTACATCGGTCCGTATATACACAGAAGTAATTCGACAAATCTCGATATTAGATATCCCGGACATGCCCAAAAAGTAAGAAAGTGTATGCATCAAGACATTTGTATGCATTGAGGTTTGCTTTCGTATAGACGCCGTATAGACAAACTATTACAATAATTGTGGAAGGCTCTAGATCATCCACGTTCCTGTTAAAAGGTCTGACAACTAAAAGTGCAAAACACAACAACAAATACGAAAACACTTCAACAAATCATGAAACACAACAACAAATACGAAAACACTTCAACAAATCATGAAACACAACGGCAAATACGAAAACACTTCAACAAATCATGAAACACAACAACAAATACGAAAACACTTCAACAAATCATGAAACACAACGGCAAATATGAAAACACAACGGCAAATACGAAAACACTTCAACAAATAATGAAACACAACGACATTAACTTCTAACGGAAAAGGTAGGGCCTATCTAGCAGAGGACAGAACCTCCTGACAGAAGGACCGCCTGTCTTTTAACAGGAAGGAGGGGTGAAAAATACGGAAAAGCGCCTATTTTCAAAACATGAGTACTCCCGAAGATACTTTCGCTATTATAATGAATTATTTTGATGCAGGGCATACATACGACGTGGTAGTTGATATGTTGTCAAACAATCACAACATCAGGATGAGTATACGCACTTTGAAGTTACGTTTGAGAGAAGCAGGGTTGTACAGAAGGAAAAACTATTCACAACTGGATGAGGTGAGACGTGCCATCCTTACAGAGCTGCATGGCCCAGGGCAACTATTCCGCTATCGGACTATGTGGCAAGTACAGCAAAAACACAATCTACGTATTAAACGACACACAGTGATGAAACTGCTGAAGCAACTAAATCCACAAGGAACGGATGCGAGAACAAGACGGAGGTTTGTGAGGCGTACATATCACTCCATGGGTCCAAACTACATTTGGCATGTAGATGGATACGATAAGCTGAAACCCTTTGGCTTGACCCTCTCAGGATGTATAATTTAGTTGTTAGATGATAAAGATACAAAAACAATGTTGACTTTTCCTTTTCAGAAAAAGCAACTGCTGTGTCCCTAGAGGATGTCCGGCTGTTTGCTACAGGGCTCGCATCACTTCCACCTGCTGGAATAACACCACTACCATGCATCGAGTTCTTACCAAATTCGCCATTCCCTATGTCAAACACCTGTGCAAATGCCCTAAAGCTCCTTTTCCTTGAGACCTACAGTGTCTTTTAGACAAACATGGAGTTTTGCTTACAGAATTCTCCAGGCTTTGGGTGCATTTAATGATGTGCCAAGTCTGGATTTTGCCCAGTCTTAAATCTGTAGTTTATAAAGCATAAGAGTGCATGCTCAGTTCAAAGTATTTTAATGTGTATTATTTCTGTTCATTACTTTGTTCAATGAAAAATCACAGAAAAAATGTTAAGTACAGGTCACATTACAAGTAACAGTAAAATTGTACTCAGCTAAAATGTATGTAGTTTCACATTTGAAACAGTGTATAACATGTTGTGCTTGCAAACAAGCTTGTTAACAATACCTCTTGAAAAGAACCACGTTTCTTTGGTTGTTCAGACCTACAATTGACACACAGTTAACTCGATGGTGAATCCGAAAATAAACAAATATAGTTTGGGAGTTACATTTGAGTTTAATGTATGTCTCCACTCTGATATGACACTGCATATACTGAACTCCACTTGCCAAACATGATACTCAAACAGCTAAGCCACATTTGAGAATGTTTTCCTTTAACATCTGGCCTTTAAGAGTGGACTGCAGTAGACCATATTTATAGGCCAGCTATTTCTTTCAAGGTGACATATAGTTCTGAGGCTGACTCCCAATTATGTGGCTGCTGTAATCCATTTCGCTCAACAGTCTGTTGTTCCGTTGTCTTCTGAATGTGTTCTGCTTTATTGTTATTAACACGCATTACTTGTCACTATTGCTGTGACGAGTTTGATTTAAATCCTACTATTGCAGTTTAGATGGTTTGAAATGGTTGATGAATTTGCAACAGGGATTTCAATTAAGTCAGTGATGAGGGCAAAATATCAAGTCCCATTCACCTGTGTTCCTCCCTGCACCATGGCATGCCCATTTCTGAATGACGTTTTGGATGAAGAAGCGCTGATATTTAGACGTGCTTTCAAACGTGAGAGGGTGTTTCGGGACAGATCAGACCCTTTAGCTTTTCCCGACGAGTACCTGCATGAGAGGTATGGATTTACTGGAGATGGAATCCGTTATTGTGTGGCACTGCGTTTTTTTAGAAGCTGCATGTTTGTATATGCCGTGGGACATGCCGAAATTCTAAATAAAGGCACTATTTGCCGTTGTGTCAGAAGTGTGTTTGGCACTGAAATCCTTGGCACACATCTTTATTACCTTCGCTGGCCACAGAAGAATGTGCTTCATCAAAGAGATTTCAGGTAACATGAATTGCAGATTACAAAAACGTGTTACATTACAATAGTCACAGGATATACTCAGACTATTTTGTGTTACAGCTTTCCCTAATGTCATTGGTGCGCTGGACTGCACACAGATCCACATTAAACGCCCCTAAGGGGCCCATGAGGGAGATTGTGTCAACAGAAAATCCTTCCACAGTATCAATATTTCATGTAAAAATTAGCCCAAATGTATTCTGTGCATGACATGTATACTGAATAGGAAACATTGCATTGTTTCAGATGATCTGTGATGCTGCCTGCATCTTTACCAATGTGGAGGCAAAGAGTCCATGACTCCAGAGTTTTAAGGCCCAGTACCATTTCCCAGCGACTATCACAAGGTAGGCCACACACATTTCACTGATAAACACAATTGTGTCAAAGGTTTTACTTGTGTAGTTGTAATGATTACATTTTGTATTCTCAGGTGAATTATCTGGCATTCTGCTGGGAGACAAGGGTTATGCCTGTGAGACATACCTTCTCACTCCCCTTGCAGACCCTCAGACAGCAGCACAGCAAGGATAAAATCTTGCCCATGCAAGAACAAGGGCCTGAATTGAGATGGCATTTGGCCTTCTCAAGTCACGATTTCAGTGTCTCCACCACCTGAAGGTCACCCCAGACAGGGCCTGTGACATTACTTTAGCCTGCACGGTCCAACACAATATTGCCTGTCTGAGAAAGGAAAGGGGTCCAGCAGTGGCACCGGAGATTGAGTGGGACAATGCAGCTATATTCCCAGATGACATTAATGGCAGGCTGGTCAGAGACCAATACATTATTTCAGATGAGTGATTTCATTGTCTTGTCCTTCTCCAATAAAGGATTGTTTGTGTTACTCCTTAATTAGGCCTAATGTTTTATTCGATATTATAGTAGCTTACTTTGGTTTCATAACCTCAATTTTCATCTCTCCTCACTGAACTAATAACTTTGCATAGTGTAGTGTACATTCATCACACAGGGAACACCACAATGCTTCTTAAGCTTTTTATTTTAGTGCTGTCACTTGCCAGTTTGGAGCTTGGGAGAGAGAAATAAAAACATGATTAATACATTGTTTTACAGATGAGCTAACAGTGTGGATTGAAGTCACTTATTTTTCAAGTTTCTGGATTTTCCTCAGTGTTCTATTCTTGATTTCTATACCAAGGTCCAGATCCTGGAGAGTCCTTAAACTTACAGCAATCTGTGCATCTGCCAGCTCTATTTGCTTGTTCAGATGTCATGTATACAGACATCTTACAGACATCCCCCCCCCCCCCCCCCACACACACTCAAAGACACCTACAGTACAACCAGCACATTTAGCACACAACGAGATACAGCACTGAAACCGACACATAAAACAAGCATATTAAAAGCAATTAAAACAGTGTAAAACTTTTCTAGAAAGTAGATATTTTTAAATACTTACGCATTCAGTCGGTCCGCTATTGTCTGCCAGGCTTTTTCTCTCAGTTTAATAACAGCCGCCGTATTTCCTTTTCTGCACATTATATGCTTTACCTCCTCATAACTTTCCATTATTAGTTGCTGCTCCTCGGGTGAAAAATATGCCGCACGCGTCTTCTCCATTTCTGAATCAGTGAATCTGTGATCGATACCGTGGTCTATTCAAGAACGCCGTGGACGTGCACTTATCCCGACTATCTACACCTGGCTTGACATAGCTTCACCTTCTCATCCTGGCTCGGCAAACGTGCAACCGATTAAGCCGCGATGAGCGGATCACGCTAAGTCAAGCTGCGCTTTTTCAGTTATCCTGGATTTCTTCATTCTACTTTTGTGCAACAGGCCCCAGGTCTGCTCCGCCCACAGAAAATGTAATCGCTGTTTGCAAACACAAAAACGAGGTAACAGGCATACTCAAGATGCCTTTATCCGCACTTCACATTGTGGGTAAGGGTTGGGTTGTGTTGATACCGGTTGATACCAGTTTATACCTGTTTCACTAACATTAACGCGAGACATATTGCGTATTTATTGAAGTGTGTTCGTTAAGCAAACATTTCGCTTGTTAGATTTTTTCTGAAAAAGTTGTTTTACGAAAGAGGACTATCGGCATCCCGCTTTCTGTGTCAAGGATCGGACTAAGGCACTGCGCGGGCACCAGCTCTAACAATGATGAGTTGTTCTTTAAAAAAGGGTGTTTTAGTTATTTTCCTCTTTTTTATTCCACCTACGGAATCCTCAAGTGTTCTACTTCCTGCAACTACAGTTGTGAACGGTAATGTTACAATTTACTTCGTGGGAACATGCGACGGGAAAATTGAATGGAAACATCGTCAGGCGACTGGATTAAAAGAATATAAAGAGGATTCTAGATTGGTCGCTGGACATGATCAAGTTACTGGGTTCCACACAGAGTCGGGGTTTGAAGACCGGTTAAAACGTGTGAATGAATCTCTTTATCTCAGCATCGTTTCGGTTGATTTTAACGACAGTGGATGGTTTGAGGTGTACTGCAATGGTAAATTTCTGCATGAGGGAGAACTAAATGTTTTGTCGCCCATTGAAAAATTTGCTTATGTTGGGGACAGTGTGACCCTTCCATGCCACAGCTTAATTGACAAACTGTCCAAGGAGAGTGAGAAATACATTGAATGGACAAAAAATGGACATGTGCTTATTGTCACAGCAGGAAATGCAACTTATGGTCCTGGGTTTGAGGGCAGAGTGTCTGTGAGCATGACAGGTTGGAGACGGGGAGATCTTACCCTCAGTCTCACCAGTGTGCACAGTTCTGACCAGGGGACATACCTATGTTCCTCCAGACCAAATACTGATAGACAGATAGGAGAACCAAAGGCGGTCACTCTCATTGTTGAAGCAAAGCAGTCCGAAGTAGCCAGACATTGTGTGCCATTTATGGTTTCACTTGTGGTCCTGCTACTTGTGGTCAGTGTTCTTGCAGTGTTCTTTAAGTTTGGGTTGTTTCAAAAATGTGTTCAGCTTTTCAGTTTAGGGAAATATTGTGCAGGACGTTTGCTACAGAACTTAAAATTGAAGTGTGTCAAGAACTCACCACTTTAGTTTAATGACACTCTTCAATGTGCCTTTTGCAATCCTTCAGGTATTTTAATCATGTGCATTATTTGTGAAAGTGAACAAACATTTGTAATGTAATATGAAGTGTGGTTAGCTATATATTTACATGTTTAGATCATGGAGTGTTGCCAAAAATCTCAGGAGTATTTGTTATTTTTGCTGTTTTTCTGCTGGAAGTCCTTTAATGTGTGTTGTATTCTGTATAGGACATGCTGCCAAGTACTGCTTAACAAAACAATATAATACATTTCACATGAGGGTGTAGCAAATTTGATCCATCCTAGAGAATGATCACCAGTTAGAATGGATTTATTTTGCACTGTGCAGATTGTAATTGAGGATTCATTTCACTTAAGCCTCAATTGAAATGTGTTTTTTAACCCAACCCCTCCGAGTTGACTTCCTGTATCCATGATTTCCAATCCTTTTAAATTGGCAGCAATACATGGCATTTTCATAAACCAAAAGTTTAATGAATTAAACTGCACATGCCAAAGGATACGTTAGCCAATTAGCATATGCATTGATAACATACCAAAATGTATCCAACTGATGAACTTTTTGTCTGTGAATATGGATTGCAATTACATAGATATGGACTTGTGCCCTCTGTTGATTATTAATGCTATTTTACTTCAGCTTTTTCTTCACCCTTGCCGACTCAACACACACTAATTCAACATGGTGCAATTTATTTAAATATTTTCTGTTCTCTGTTACTGAAGAGTAATAAGCTATAATTTGGGAATTCAAAAATGCATGTTTATATGTCCACGTAGCAGGCCAGTGCACAGACCTTGTGAGGGACATGTGTCAAATCTAAAATAAAGGTGGTCCCAGACCAGAGGGATTTGCATTGATGTACCACCCCCGGGGTCTATCTGGGTATGATATGTGCCTGCCAAGTAGGGAGGAGAGGCAGTTGTGGTCGTGGATCAGGATGACTGTTGGGTTTACCGGGCCTGGAATGTTCAGGTCTGTTGGGTCAAGGGGGACGCCTTTTTCGACAGCTCAACTTTCTCTGGGACTGTATCAATCACATCTCGTCACTGCAGCTGACCTGGACCATGATATTCTTTAATTCCGTCACCTGGACATGAAGAAAAGGATAAAACGTGAAGGTGCTGTATCAAGGGCTGTCTAATAGAAGTAGCAAGTCACTGAAGAAACGATAACCTGGGAAATGTAATTCCCCCCCCTGCCGTAAAAACTGTGACATTTACCTATGGGATTGTCCCTTGCCTGACCCAAATGACTGTACATGATGATGTTAAGCTCTATAGGACTGTAGGTCATAGGTGGTGAATAAATGGAGACCACATGTTAATGACATACAGTATGTTGTGAACTCTTCACCTATAATGTGCTGTCTAGGGAGGAGCTTGTAAGAAAGATTCTGGAATGTTCCTTTAAAGGTCTTGTTCGCTGGCACAGTATACGTCCTTGAATGTTGCATTTACAATGTTGTTTTGTGTTCTAATCTCTGGTGCTTCCTATATAACAGGAAGGTGTCTTTACTTATGTAGAGAACCGTGCTATGCAAAACATCTCTCCAGGCTGCCGGTAAACATCAATAAAGAACGTATACTCTAGTTAAGGGGTCCTGTGATCGTTCTCGAGAATTCAGTGAAAAGTGCAATCAAACCTGTTCCGTTTCACTGTTGCATTTGGACTCTACAGAAACCAAATAAATACCATAATTGTTCCTTTTCTGGGAGAGTGGTTGTACTGTAATTCAAGCATTTTCTGGACTTGAATTACAGTACAACCACCCTCCCAAAAAAAGGAACAATTATGGTATTTATTAGATTTCTGTAGAGTTCAGCATACCCTCATAATGTATAGATTGTAAAGTGATAAATGTATAGGGGAAATTCTGGAACACCTTATGGTTTTTGATTCATTAACAACTTTTTCTATTTTACATTTTTCCCTGCAGTGTGCAAGGGGCTATTCAGTAGAGTAAATGAATGTTATGCTTCTAAGAAAACAAAGTTATGATTTTGCATTAGTTGTACACTGATGAACAGTGGCGTTTTTATATGTAATAAATTGGTGGGGCACAAACCATTTCAAAATATAGGACACATACCAATAAAGCAACAAAACTCCCTCTCCTTCTCTCTCACACATGTAAAATTACCACTGTCACATTTACAAGCCTAAATTAGGAATGCAACCAAGCTCAGAACCAATGTGCCTACAGGGCCATACGCAAACAGCAATGAGCTCAACACCACTGAAGGCCACAACAAAGCGGAAAGACAACTTTTTGGGGATTCAGATACATTAATAGATAAGCATGGACACACTGACACCTATCATCTATATCAATCGATCCAGCACAAAAATATGACCAATGCATGGACCAGCACCACAAAGGCAGGATGATAATATATGCTTTCACTCATCAAGGCTGACGGCTCACTTGAAGAGAAAGGTGGCACTTTTTCATTAATCTGGGAATTAAGTCATGTAGCTCCTGAATCAGCTGGCTTTTGATGGACAATATGGCCAATGCGGTGAGTTGCGGCTGTCCCATGGTATTGTGAGTGAAGGTTTTTACGTTCTTCAAGATGGAAAAGTTCCTCTCTGACTCAGATGTATTTATAGGTGTTGTTATGATAATTTTCAGCAGAGTGACGGTCTCAGCAAAAGACTCCTCTAGGTTGTTCTCATGGATGGATCTTAACAGAGACTGGGCCGTCTTACCAGTGTGAAGCTCAGTTTGGCGGTACAGAGTGGTCAGCTCAGACTTCAACTTTTCCTCGTTTCCTAGAGGCCATTGTTTCACCACACAGTCAAGCTCAGATGTAGGGAATGTCAGGACACATTTTGGGAAGCGCGAGCTGAGAGGTGGTCACTTTGTGAAAACCTCTGCTCTACCTGGGAGATGACTGTGTCGCATGCTTCCTTCATCACCGGCGCTGTGTTGGTTACTCCTCAGCCTGGCTCGTCTGTTCCATCGTGAACAGACGTTTGCTTCCGCATATTCTTGAAACAGGTGAGCGCACTGCTAATGCCAGATGCATCGATGCTTCGTTTTTACAGAGTGTTGTATAAAACATAAACCTCTGGCATAAGGAAGTGAAAGTGTTTTTGACAGGCTGTATGCCTCACTTATGGTGGCCTCATCCCATCCTGGTTGTGTGCGTATGTCCTCCATACACAGGAGCAGGGCAGCACAGTTTTCACAAACTGCATTGACAGTTCTACTTTTAAAGTTCCATCGTACAGCGGGTGGCCTTTGAATGCGTCTCTATGTTGTCTCAGTAAGTGCCGCAACACGTTTTGGAGCGCCAGAGAAAAAGGTGGCAAAAGCAGTAAAATCTGCAAAAAACACCTTCAGGATGCTCATCCTTGCTGAACAAAGTTCAGGTCAGGTTCAGCTGGTGAGCATAGCAGTGAACAAACTAGGCATGTGGGTTTGTCTCTTTCATTAGTGTCTGTAGCCCTCGGACGTTTCCACTCATTACAGCCGCACCATCATAAGTCTGAACGATCAGCTTTTCTCCCAGCTTCAGTGGTTCCAGCACACCCTTGATGCTATTAGAGAGGCCGAGTCCAGTTTTGTCTTTGACTTCCACAAACTCCAAAAACCTCTCTGTCACTGTATTGTCAGGCAACATGTATCACAACACAACCACCATTTGTGATTTATAGGAGACATCAGTTGTCTCATCTGCCTGTATGGCAACAAATGATGTCTCATCAATTTGCTATCTCTTCCCTGTACACTTCATAAATACAGTCTAGTTCGTTTTGTACAGTGCTAGATGTCCCTTTGAAGATGGGCTGAGTGTCATAGTGCCTCTAATATCTCTAATGGCCCTCACACATTGTCTCAAAAATGCATCTGAATGTTCCAGGATTCAGGGAGTCCACCGACTCGCGTTGCCCCCGCAGTGCGGTTTCACATTTTCCACACAGTTTAATATGTTATGATCCAACTGAGAACGCACCTGTTTTTCTCCACCTGTTTGTTATGCTGATCAATGGAGCGCCTGTATGCACTGTCAACTTGGGCTGCCACATTTACCCTTCCAAGTAAGCCCAATTTCACAGCATTGTCCAGGTGACTCCAGCTGCTCTCATGTTTTGCAATCCTCTCAGAAAGATGTTTCAAATCTTTGTAACCCGTCCTCGACCAAGTACCATCTCCACCAAATAGCAGACATGGAAAACAGAAGAGTGCCTTCTTTTGTATGCTAACTGTTAGCCTCTTTTTCTTTAAACCAGCAGTTTGAGTGATGACAATATCCCCTGGCCGATGGGCACCAAGTCGCTTTACTTCAAGTTTCTCCTCCAAATTAAGGGTTTCAAACCGTTGCTCGAGTATGAAATCCACTTTATTCATTTTCTCAAGTTATCTGGCGTTTGTGAAGCTAACAAGCTAGCTAAGACAATCTCCCTCCTCGCTCTTCTTTCCAACTAATGTTGGCGCCAGACAGACAGTCAATCAGGTCTGAAATACGAAATTACGCTGTAGTGGGGCTACCGGCTCAACTTTCTCTGGGACTGTATCAATCACATCTCGTCACTGCAGCTGACCTGGACCATGATATTCTTTAATTCCGTCACCTGGACATGAAGAAAAGGATAAAACGTGAAGGTGCTGTATCAAGGGCTGTCTAATAGAAGTAGCAAGTCACTGAAGAAACGATAACCTGGGAAATGTAATTCCCCCCCCTGCCGTAAAAACTGTGACATTTACCTATGGGATTGTCCCTTGCCTGACCCAAATGACTGTACATGATGATGTTAAGCTCTATAGGACTGTAGGTCATAGGTGGTGAATAAATGGAGACCACATGTTAATGACATACAGTATGTTGTGAACTCTTCACCTATAATGTGCTGTCTAGGGAGGAGCTTGTAAGAAAGATTCTGGAATGTTCCTTTAAAGGTCTTGTTCGCTGGCACAGTATACGTCCTTGAATGTTGCATTTACAATGTTGTTTTGTGTTCTAATCTCTGGTGCTTCCTATATAACAGGAAGGTGTCTTTACTTATGTAGAGAACCGTGCTATGCAAAACATCTCTCCAGGCTGCCGGTAAACATCAATAAAGAACGTATACTCTAGTTAAGGGGTCCTGTGATCGTTCTCGAGAATTCAGTGAAAAGTGCAATCAAACCTGTTCCGTTTCACTGTTGCATTTGGACTCTACAGAAACCAAATAAATACCATAATTGTTCCTTTTCTGGGAGAGTGGTTGTACTGTAATTCAAGCATTTTCTGGACTTGAATTACAGTACAACCACCCTCCCAAAAAAAGGAACAATTATGGTATTTATTAGATTTCTGTAGAGTTCAGCATACCCTCATAATGTATAGATTGTAAAGTGATAAATGTATAGGGGAAATTCTGGAACACCTTATGGTTTTTGATTCATTAACAACTTTTTCTATTTTACATTTTTCCCTGCAGTGTGCAAGGGGCTATTCAGTAGAGTAAATGAATGTTATGCTTCTAAGAAAACAAAGTTATGATTTTGCATTAGTTGTACACTGATGAACAGTGGCGTTTTTATATGTAATAAATTGGTGGGGCACAAACCATTTCAAAATATAGGACACATACCAATAAAGCAACAAAACTCCCTCTCCTTCTCTCTCACACATGTAAAATTACCACTGTCACATTTACAAGCCTAAATTAGGAATGCAACCAAGCTCAGAACCAATGTGCCTACAGGGCCATACGCAAACAGCAATGAGCTCAACACCACTGAAGGCCACAACAAAGCGGAAAGACAACTTTTTGGGGATTCAGATACATTAATAGATAAGCATGGACACACTGACACCTATCATCTATATCAATCGATCCAGCACAAAAATATGACCAATGCATGGACCAGCACCACAAAGGCAGGATGATAATATATGCTTTCACTCATCAAGGCTGACGGCTCACTTGAAGAGAAAGGTGGCACTTTTTCATTAATCTGGGAATTAAGTCATGTAGCTCCTGAATCAGCTGGCTTTTGATGGACAATATGGCCAATGCGGTGAGTTGCGGCTGTCCCATGGTATTGTGAGTGAAGGTTTTTACGTTCTTCAAGATGGAAAAGTTCCTCTCTGACTCAGATGTATTTATAGGTGTTGTTATGATAATTTTCAGCAGAGTGACGGTCTCAGCAAAAGACTCCTCTAGGTTGTTCTCATGGATGGATCTTAACAGAGACTGGGCCGTCTTACCAGTGTGAAGCTCAGTTTGGCGGTACAGAGTGGTCAGCTCAGACTTCAACTTTTCCTCGTTTCCTAGAGGCCATTGTTTCACCACACAGTCAAGCTCAGATGTAGGGAATGTCAGGACACATTTTGGGAAGCGCGAGCTGAGAGGTGGTCACTTTGTGAAAACCTCTGCTCTACCTGGGAGATGACTGTGTCGCATGCTTCCTTCATCACCGGCGCTGTGTTGGTTACTCCTCAGCCTGGCTCGTCTGTTCCATCGTGAACAGACGTTTGCTTCCGCATATTCTTGAAACAGGTGAGCGCACTGCTAATGCCAGATGCATCGATGCTTCGTTTTTACAGAGTGTTGTATAAAACATAAACCTCTGGCATAAGGAAGTGAAAGTGTTTTTGACAGGCTGTATGCCTCACTTATGGTGGCCTCATCCCATCCTGGTTGTGTGCGTATGTCCTCCATACACAGGAGCAGGGCAGCACAGTTTTCACAAACTGCATTGACAGTTCTACTTTTAAAGTTCCATCGTACAGCGGGTGGCCTTTGAATGCGTCTCTATGTTGTCTCAGTAAGTGCCGCAACACGTTTTGGAGCGCCAGAGAAAAAGGTGGCAAAAGCAGTAAAATCTGCAAAAAACACCTTCAGGATGCTCATCCTTGCTGAACAAAGTTCAGGTCAGGTTCAGCTGGTGAGCATAGCAGTGAACAAACTAGGCATGTGGGTTTGTCTCTTTCATTAGTGTCTGTAGCCCTCGGACGTTTCCACTCATTACAGCCGCACCATCATAAGTCTGAACGATCAGCTTTTCTCCCAGCTTCAGTGGTTCCAGCACACCCTTGATGCTATTAGAGAGGCCGAGTCCAGTTTTGTCTTTGACTTCCACAAACTCCAAAAACCTCTCTGTCACTGTATTGTCAGGCAACATGTATCACAACACAACCACCATTTGTGATTTATAGGAGACATCAGTTGTCTCATCTGCCTGTATGGCAACAAATGATGTCTCATCAATTTGCTATCTCTTCCCTGTACACTTCATAAATACAGTCTAGTTCGTTTTGTACAGTGCTAGATGTCCCTTTGAAGATGGGCTGAGTGTCATAGTGCCTCTAATATCTCTAATGGCCCTCACACATTGTCTCAAAAATGCATCTGAATGTTCCAGGATTCAGGGAGTCCACCGACTCGTCGTGCCCCCGCAGTGCGGTTTCACATTTTCCACACAGTTTAATATGTTATGATCCAACTGAGAACGCACCTGTTTTTCTCCACCTGTTTGTTATGCTGATCAATGGAGCGCCTGTATGCACTGTCAACTTGGGCTGCCACATTTACCCTTCCAAGTAAGCCCAATTTCACAGCATTGTCCAGGTGACTCCAGCTGCTCTCATGTTTTGCAATCCTCTCAGAAAGATGTTTCAAATCTTTGTAACCCGTCCTCGACCAAGTACCATCTCCACCAAATAGCAGACATGGAAAACAGAAGAGTGCCTTCTTTTGTATGCTAACTGTTAGCCTCTTTTTCTTTAAACCAGCAGTTTGAGTGATGACAATATCCCCTGGCCGATGGGCACCAAGTCGCTTTACTTCAAGTTTCTCCTCCAAATTAAGGGTTTCAAACCGTTGCTCGAGTATGAAATCCACTTTATTCATTTTCTCAAGTTATCTGGCGTTTGTGAAGCTAACAAGCTAGCTAAGACAATCTCCCTCCTCGCTCTTCTTTCCAACTAATGTTGGCGCCAGACAGACAGTCAATCAGGTCTGAAATACGAAATTACGCTGTAGTGGGGCTACCGGCTGCGAGCCCCACTTGGCATCAAATCCGTGTGATCTACATTGATCACACTAACATTCTGAGCATGCGTATTAATATTTTCACACGTACAATGTACATTGCCTTGTGAGAGAGGGGCCAGCCCCAAATTCATGCTTAGCCTATGGCCTACTACTGCGAACTCGAATCGGCAGAACGCAGTCTGAAGCAGCAAGGCAGGGACCAATGAACATGAAATAAAATCCTAACACAAATGATAGGCAATTTAGGAAGATGCTATATTCATAGATAATAAATTATAGGAAGTAATCTTCTAGAACTAAAAATAA
Organism: Esox lucius; assembly: GCF_011004845.1. Classification (NCBI taxonomy): domain Eukaryota; kingdom Metazoa; phylum Chordata; class Actinopteri; order Esociformes; family Esocidae; genus Esox; species Esox lucius. The sequence goes on along the minus strand of NC_047592.1, from coordinate 24,295,314 downwards.
TATAATTCTGTTCCAGTTCTTTCTGTTGACAACAGGTGGGGCTGTGCCCAGTGTTTCCCAGCATAACATTGCCCAGAGCATCACTCCCTCCACCGGCTTGTCATCTTCCCACAATGCATCCTGGTGCCATTGCTTTCCTAGGTAAATGGCACACATACACACCCGTCCACTTGATGTAAAAGAAAACGGGACTCATCGGACCAGGCAACCTTTTTTCACTGCTCCATGGTCCAGACAATGTCCTGACCAGGAGCACCCCAAAAGACTTGTTGTTTCAGAGATGCTCTGACCCATTCGTCTGGCCATAACAATGTTGTCTTGTCCAAGTCGCTCAGGTCTTTACTCCTGTCCATTTCTCCTGCAACCAACATGATGACTACGATAACTGACTGTCCACTTGCCATCTAATCTACCCAGTCCTTGACATATGCCCTTGTCATAATGATATTCATACTGTTTTGGCTCATCAGTGTATATGATGGACAATATGATTATGAGTATAATGTGTAATTTTGTGAGAGGTCTGTATTTTACTGGATTTGGTGTAAGTTTTGAGATGTTTATAATTTTGAGAAAATGAAATACACATTCAGAAACTTTGTCTTAGCAGTTGTGAAAAACTGGCTAAGCAATCTAGAAAAACTGCAAAACTGCCAACATTTGCCAATAGGTGGCAGTAGAATCACATCATACCGTAGCAATAACATTAACGACACAAACACACACACACACACACACACAGACACACACTTACCTTTTTGTTGTCCTTTTTGGATCCCAAACATTCACGTTATACTCAGTAGCATACATATTTTTTCCAAAAAGGTTGACATGAGTATTCGCATCATAAAAGCAGTGATCAAATCCCTAAATCCATTTACATAACCTTTAGCAATTATATAACTCTAAATACAATGTCTTCACTGTTTAAAAAATGGACTAAAAGTGAATTTAATGTAGGTAGCAGACACAATGGTCGTTTGGTGAGGAAGAGGTAGGGTACTCTTGAGAAGAAAGGTGGACGAGGCTCTGAGAGGGGAACAAGACCCGGAGCTATATCTGAAGAGATTCAAGCAATAGTAGTTGACCATAAACTATGAACTGACCAGGTCTGAAGCTGGTTAGCGCATTCTGTCAAATCTGTCTAGATCTACTGTGAGCTCAATCATTCAAAACTTCAACAGGGACAACTGGTAAATAAAACTGAAACACTGTCAAGTCAAATTGCATTTATTCATAAAGCACATTTAAAAACAAGTGTCAACCAAAGTGCTGTACAATGAAGTGTCTAGGACAGCAAAAAGAAAAACATATATAAAACATATAGCTAACTAAACATACATTCATAGGACATGACAGTCATTAACACAACTTCCTACCCATTTGCAGGTCTTAGGTGAGATATAAAAATGTCACTACTATTGGAGGGCCAAATATATAAAGGTAAGCTATTCCACATCTTTGTAGCATCAACAGAAAATGTAGGTCTCCTTTAAACTTTAATCAGGACTGTGGAGCACACAAAAGCAGTTGGCTGGAAGACCTAAATGTCCTTGAGGAAGAGTGGTGGCTAAGGAGGTCAGAAATATAGGAAGATGCTGATCCATGCAGTGCATTAAAAACAAATAAAACAACTTTCAAATAAAACTTAGATTTAACTGGTAGCCAGTGGTGAGAGGCCAATAGAGGGGTGATGCTCTCTCTCTCTTTGTACCGGTTAAAACCCTAGCAGCTGCCTTTTGGACAAGCTGAAGGCGGGACAAGGAAGACTGACAGACTCCCATATACAATGAGTTACAATAGTCCAGACGGGAGGAAATGAATGCATGAATAACTGTCTCCAAATCCTTGAAAGTAAGAATGGGTTTCAATTTGGCCGTGGCCCGGAGCTGGAAAAAGCTACCTCTGACAACAGCCTTAACTTGTTTATCAAATTTGAGATCAGAATAAAAAATAACAAAGAGGTTTTTGCATAGCTATATACATCAATAGATAGAGGTCCCTAAGTTATTAATAATAGCTTTGGTGGAGTCTCTGGGGCCAAATACAACAACTTAATTGAAGAATGTTTTTAGTTAGCCAATATTTTATGTCTCTAAGACAATCAGAGAATTATTTCAGAGGTTTCTTGTCACCATGTTTCAGGGGATGGTACAACTGTGTGTCATTGGCATAGCAATGGAAAGAGATGTTGTATTTCTGAACGTTGGAGCCGAAAGGAAGCATATATAATGAGAATAAGATACTGTAGGGCCTAGGACAGAGTCCTGAGGTACCCCATTGGTGATTGATGCAGAGGAGGAGGAGAAATTCCAGATGTTTACAGAAAATGTCCTGTCTCTGAAATATGATGTTTATAGCTTAAGGGCAGTACCCAGAATGCCGACTTCTTGCTTACGATGATCTACAAGAATAGTATAATCATTTGTTCAAAGGCAGCACTAAGATCAAGCAGAATAAACAAGAAACATTTCTATTGTCCCTAAACAACAATAAATCATTCAACACCTTAAGAAGAGCTGACTCAATACTATGGCATGCCCTAAAACCTGACTGAAATGTATCCAGAATATTCATTTAAAAAGAAAGAAAGCTGGGAAAAAAAAAACTTTCTCTAGAGCTTTTGATAGGAATGGCAATTTTGAAATGGGAAAGAAATTATTACGAACAGTTATGTCTAGATTAGGCTTTTTAATAAGGGTCTGGATGACTATTTATTATGGACAATCATCTGAGACCAATAGTGTCCAGCACTTCCTTAAAAAGACCTGAGGGAACAATATCCTGTGGGCAGTTAGGAGGCTTCATGCGTGAGACTATGTCTATCACACGTGAAAGAGATACAGGTTTAAACTGGTTAAAAGGAGCAGAACATGTGGCTAAATCAGAGGGGTCATGATCTGGAGATAAGATGCAAGATCTTATGGCATCAATCTTGTCAGTGACGCTCAGGAAGTCAAATGACATTTTAGTACGTGAACTACTGTAAATCAAGACTGATTTCATGGTCTAGCGGCACAATTATCTGTTGTAGTCCTTTAAATACTGAGATAGACTTTTATTGTCCTCTAACTCAGAGGTGGCCATCGTTGATTCTTCAAAGACCAAGGAACTGCAACAGTGGACATGGTTTGGGAGAACAGCTTGCCTTCAGAGTATCAATCAAAACATGATCCAAGATGGTCAAATATTTGCCGAGATACCGACAGTGCAGCAACCATAGACTCGTTCTTTTAAAAAAAAAAATTAAGGTGTTAGAAAGAAAATAGTGTTTGGAGTCCCTGATGACCACAACACTGACATGGTGAAGGAGTTGTGGTGCTAGTAGGCTCAGGTAAAGTGTCACTGCCGTATGTTTACATGTATATTACCATACAGTACTGCAAATAAGAACTCCATCCTCACCTCTGCATTATATCTACCCTACCCGTCCTCTGACGTACCTAGTATTTTGCATGATGTACTGTCTGTGATGCTCATGACCTGATCCATTTTCTCCACGGAGAATCGCGAAGACTGATTTGAGTGCTGTCCGTGACGAGTTTGTGGTTGTGGACGAAGCGGGTAATTAAAGCGGAGAGGCACCGCGGTCGTGTCATGGGGCAGAGGTCAACTGCCGACCTCCCTGGTCAGCGTGGGAGCAACATTGGTGTGTGACGCAATTGGTCAAGAAGGAGTGATACATCACCATGCCCTTATTGGTTCTTATGAATGGGTGTCAACTCAAGTAGGTTTGTTGTCATTTTTCTGTCTGGCGTACACTGTTCTTAATGCCCGCAGCACCTTATCACACAAGCAAATGTCTGGATGTGTGTAAATGTACTTTAGAAAGCCATTCTGATACTGACACGACCCCTTGGCTGAAAATAGACTTTCCTTCTCCCATGGGGGGATAGGCAAAATATCCCAACAAGGTCAGAGTTTCTTTGTTTGTCTACCCTTGCAGAGAGTTTTGACCTGTACACACAAGCAATATTACATTCCAACAGCCACAGTTGACGGGTGTCCCAAATTGCACTCTTCCCCTATGTAGTGCTCTATTGTTATCCATGGCCCATAGAGCTCTTGTCTGAAGTGGGGCCCTTCAGTATATAGTATATAACATTGTGTAATATAACAGATACAGGTTTGTTTTGACTATGTTGTTGTCTGAACCTGTAGACTCGGGGGGTGGTGGGGGGGGTAAAAATTTGACCTAGCTGTTTGAATGTCATACATAGCAGTCAGGCATGACTTACTACAGAACTCAAAAAACATCACTACACCAATCTGCTAGCTAGGCCAAGCGACCGCGGCATTAGATTGCATTTAAAATGTAGTATCTTACAGAATCGTGTATTGTTCATTAATATATAGACATGTTATCTATAGAGTATATCAATTAAGTAATGGTAACTTTGATGCTATGCATTATAAATACACATGCACACATACATAACGTAGTCTGAGTCTAGAGATGAGCTAATGTTGAAGCCTACAGGTACACAAACAGAGCCTTGTAGTCTGAGTCTAGAGATGAGCTAATGTCGAAGCCTATAGGTACACAAACAGAGCCTTGTAGTCTGAGTCTAGAGATGAGCTAATGTCGAAGCCTACAGGTACACAAACAGAGCCTTGTAGTCTGAGTCTAGAGATGAGCTAATGTTGAAGCCTACAGGTACACAAACAGAGCCTTGTAGTCTGAGTCTAGAGATGAGCTAATGTCGAAGCCTACAGGTACACAAACAGAGTCTTGTAGTCTGACGTCTCCTTCTCCCTGTCCCTCACTCTCTCTATAAAAAAGAGGACTGAGGACAGCGTTTTTCCAGACAGATCAATAACTGTGTGTGTGTGTGTGCGTGTGTGTGTGTGAGGGGTCTTTCTGTCTGTCTGGTGTACAGGGAACTACCAAAATAAAGGAAACACTAGAGTATATGTGGGATATGAAGTCCATTGCAAACAGACTGGCAGAGTGGAATCATTAACATCCACTTATGCTGATGGTCATGTATATGAAAACAGACAGCCCTAGTTAACTTTTACTTTGGTTATCATGGTTTGAAGAGACTTCAGTGATTTAGAATGATTATTGGGGCACATTTGGCAGAAGTTTCAATGACGAAGATAGCTAGACTTTCTCATCCCAATTGAACACATATGGGAGATTCTATAGCCTTGCCAATGACAGCATTTTCCACCAACAGAGACAATATCATGGAATTTTTTGTGGAAGAATAGTGTTGTATCCTTCCAATAGTTCCAGACACATTGAAGCTGTTATGGCGGATTGTGGTGTCTCAACGCCCTTTCATATTAAAAGCCAATTTAACCATGCCCTAAATTATTCTCCAACTTTCTTTCTATCTGAAAGATATGTCGGCAACAAAGTCAGCAGGTTTTTTTTCTCCTTTTGCAAATCTTCCCTTTTACTCCCTGTGTGTGTGTTATACTAACAGAGTTGAATGGGAAAATGGGAAATGGACATACTGGTAACCTTAAAGAGATGACCAAACAAGGTGATTAACCTCCATAGTTTTTTCTCGTCATGGGTTGCAGTCTGACAAGAGAAAGCAGAACACATGCTTTAAAGCTGCAGTAACCACAAAGGAACTGGAAGGCTCTGTCTTCCCAACATGTCTTGAACGCACTTTCACACATGAAACATCAACAGTCAGCGTTTGTGAATTTTGTACTACATAGCCAATTTCTATGGAAACCGCGTTTGGTGGCAGCACGATGCCACATCGCCCTGAGGGCCTTTTTGTCTTGTCTGTCGCAGCCAATCAGCAACATTCCATCAGTCTCTAGCCCTTCTTTAGCCAGTAACCGTTCAACTAGTGGACCACAAACCTGACCAACAGGTTTTTAGAATCCCAGCTGAATATAACAGTCTGATCATGAACCAAACAACAGGACCCCTGAGTGATTCACCCATCTGATGTATGCATTATCTATAATCTACTTCCTCTTCCAGAATTCCCATCAACATCAAGGACTATATGAAGTGTGCATTTCGAAAAGAAAGGAATACACATCTTTCCGTGTACAAGGGGAGCATACAAACATATTAGCTGTTATCTTTCAGGGGAAAAAATGCAGCAAATATGTGAAGGGGATATATACACCGGTTGTTTCTTCCTTAATTTTGGCCGTTACCGGTCTCTCAGTTGAGCGATAACAAGCAGTGTCTGTAATATTGATTTTTAGAGGGCAGATAGGGGAGGAGTACGGGTGGTTGGAGAAAGGGGGAGGGGGGGGGGAGTCCAGGGAGAGGCGGAGAGAGTGATGGATAGCGAGAAAGAAACGGAGTGAGTGCAGGAAAGAGAGGCGCAAAAAGAGATTGACAGAGAGGGAGTACGAGAGAGAGGGAAGGAGAAAGGTCTCTTTTCTATCGACAGATGATGAAGTGTGTCAAGAGAGGAATGTGTGTGTGCCTGACACCATTTGACTCTTAGAGAGAAAGAGAGCGCATCAGAGCGGGAGGGAGGAGGGCGATGGAGAGGGACAGAGAGAAAGATGTGAAAGAGAGGCTTTGTGGTGAGAATAAAATGAACAGTAGATCACAAAATGAAGGCAGAGGGAGAGAGGGGGCGCGGGAGGCAGGTAGATGGATTTTCTATGAAAGGAAGAAGACAGGCAGGAGGGAAGAAAGAGATATGGCGAGAGTGTGCGAAAGAGGGAGGGTGCTTTTTGGCCAGTCATGAAATCCCTTTCAAATTCCACGGGCACTGGGGTAGGGTCCCGTGTAACCAACTGGAGAATGGACCTTGTAATTCCAGGGTCGTGGGTTCAATTCCCACAAAGGACCGGTATGAAAATGTACACCCTCTGCACTTGAAGTCTCTGTGGATAAGGGGGTATGACCACAATATGTCCCTGTTCACATCCTTTTCATGGCGTACCTAATAAACTGGTTACTGATGGTACACATCTCACTCTCTAATAAACGTATGTACAGTCCATTTTTTATGTATGTGCTTTCCAGATATGCTGTGAACTATTGCCAATGCTGGTTTGACATCCACTATCCTTATTGTTGTTTTTATATGATTTATTATTCCCATATTGGTTTTAGATGTCATTTCCTAATTTGCATGTGTGCTTTGGCAACACTGACCTTGTCGTCTGTGTAATTAAAGCATATTGAATCTGAAAGAGAGGCCAAAAGCGTTGGACAAAATGTCTCCAGCCTTCTCTCTTCCAAATTCCCATTCCTTCTTCCTCCCTCCTCTCCTTCTTTTTCCATTTCTTTTTGATAATTCATGCCCCTGTTCTCTTTGTCTTTTTCCCTGTTTCTCAGTATTCCCTTGCTCCCTTTCTCTCTCGATGTCTCTCTCTCTATTCTAGTTAGAAACAGGAAGTGTTTTTACAACAACATGCCCTCCGGCTCTCTTTTATACTTTCAGCGGTGGTGGTGTGTGTGTGTGTCTGTGTGTGTGTCTGTGTGTGAGTGTTTAGTGCTGACAGAGAGTCTTTCTCCTCTGTCGGTGCCCCTCCTTCCCCCATACACGCATGCACGCTCGCGCAAGCAACGTGAGCGCCCCTTCTTTTATATCTCTGTTATATTCTGGCAGCCTGGCAGCAAACTTCCTCTCTTCCTACACACTCATTAATTACTCTCTCCCTAGTTCCATTGTTTCCCTGCTGTGTCTGTGTGTCTGTGTGTCTGTGTGTCTGTGTGTGTCTCTCTCTCTCTATTCCTCAAAACTACTCTCTGGGCTGCAGGAGGGAACCTGATTTGTAATGTGGAGAGAGAGAGAAAGGTGTCCTTGTCTAGTGTAATTCCATGGCGGACAGTGTTTTACCACAGCTTGTTACCCAGTTAACCTGTTACCCGCCGCTGTGGGTTTTACTTCCTCTTTAATTGACTGATGAAATAGATGATCCGTGCTAATGGGCTTTGGGAGGGGATGGACTTGTGACTCTTAAGGACAACAGTGAGCCTGCTGAATCTGTGTGTGCTCTTAGAGAATGGAGGGTGTGGCATAAAGGCCACTCGGTCACTGGTTGTGACTTGTTAGGATACTGGGAAAGCATTGAACTCTGTAGTCAGCTGCTCTGGAGTCTTTGTGCACTGTAGAACTAAGGCCACTAGGGGGCATTCTATCACAAAACTGAAGGTTTGACTAAAGGACGAAAACTTTCTAATCTTTTATAATATTTTTTTTGGGGGTGGGGTATATGTTTGCTTGAGTGATGGATAACCCAGTATTACAGCTAGATTGGGTTTGGACGATTTGGGTTTATTTCACGATTAGGAATCGAAAGCTCATCTATGGGGGCAATGGGATGATTGTAGTTGGAACTAAACACATGAGAAATCACACTGGGATTACAACAACTGGTGAGATTATCCAGTGGAATGAACTGTTGTCACTATGACTCTCAATCCCAATCTGTTAGTATGGTCAGATTATAACTCAATGGAAATAGAATTGGGTCATAATAACCAGTGGAATTGAACTGGGTCTTATGGAACATTGGAGGGCATTTGATGTCACCTCTGTTGAACAGCATTTCACTCCTCTAAACTTAAACATGAAATAAACATGTTGACAATTCCCACCCACATCCCACCGCCCCAACCTCCGATTGCCCCTTTCCCTCCCCCGTCCACCGTCCTCCAGTTGGTGCTCGCGCACTCACACACTCACGTGCGTGCCTTCTTCCTTCCCGTCCTGGTGGCTCTGAATGGGAACATCCCGGCAGCACAATGCAGCTCCCCTCTGAAGAATGCCAGCAATGTCCCGAGTCAGCATGGGCACACACACACACACCTGCACACACGCACACCTGCACACACACACACAAGAACATGCGCATACACACACACACACACACACACTTGCACACACTCACACAAACATGCACACACATACACACACGCACAGAAACACACACGTTTGCACGCACACACACACATGCACACACACACATATGCACACACACAGACACACACAGTGTAGGAAAACAGTTGGATAGGTCAGCTATTACATCACGGCTTCCCCTCCTTCCTCCCAACAACATTAGCCTCACATCATACCTTTTTCTTAAAAATGTACCGTTGCTCAGTCCCATGAATCTCCCTTCTGTCTCATTTTCTCTCCCACCCTGGTCCCTTGGTAAAGTCCCTGTCAGACGTGCCTGGGAGAGTTAATTCGATGGCATTTTTTAGGCTTAAAGATTTTATCAGGGCTTTTACAGTTTTTCCCGATTGTTAACAAGCATCGGTCAATACTGAAACTACAATTGCAAAACACTTCACAGGGTATGCTTTTCTAGCATTCATCTAGGCTGAACAGTTATTCTCACTTCCAAAACTAATTCAAACCACCAAAACACTTCATACATGTCTCAAAATAAGTTTGTTCAACCATAACACTGGCAACAATTCTCACTTAGAAACACACACTGTCACTCATATCACACTGACATAAAAAACACTAACAACAGGGAGCATTACATAAATTACGAACTTTTATTTTGTACGTTTTAAAAACCATTTTTCACATAGATCAGTATTTGATTATAGAATAAGAAAAACACCTCATGTTATTGACTGTATTAATGTATATGGAACAATAATAATTCAGAAATGCACCAATTCGAAGGAATATCCTTAATATTTTCTATATCTTTGCATATTATACTATTGAAAAATAAAAAAATTTAAACATAAAACTAATTTCCCAAGATTCCAGGGTTGCAATAATAACAATCAAACATCAACAAGTATAGTATAATCACTATTTTCACTCTCACAGGTATTGTAGGGGCCAATGAGTGGTTTGTGTAACAGCAAACCATCATTGGACAGTGCTGCACACATTGTGATGTCAGCTCCTCTCTGGCCTGGGACATCCAAGGTGGCTCTCTGACCAATCACATTTCTTCCCCTGCGGCGTGTTTTTGCCAGGTTGAATCCAGCTTCATCCACAAAGATGAATTTATGTGCAGTTTGACTGGCTTCCATTTCCATTACTCAAAAAACCCAGTAAATCCACAGTTTTACACTACTTTACATTATGCGATACTGGAGTTCTTTCATACATTCACCGTTTCTTTCAAAGGGTTCAGTGTACAACACTTTGGTAGGTTTTCAGCTGAAACTGCAATCAACTGTGTTTGGAATGACTAAATATTCTGCTAACATTATCTTTATATTTCAATCTGGTTACTGCAGAAATGCACAACAGTTGACATCATTCTATTTTGAATCTGTTTTTAACAGTTTTGGGAACAGTGCTGTGAATATATTGTTTTTGTAGGTGGTGGAGTATGAATGAGAAAAGAGTTCATCGATTTTGAAGAATTTGTTCGCTGAATGCATTTTATGTGAAGGCAATGTAAAATGATTCACATTTTGGTTCAGATACACTTCAGTTTCAATGACAGTGTGAAGCGTTTTGACAATGTGACTTCAGTATTGACCGATGCTTGTTAGCAACAGGGAAAAACTGGAACGCTTCGTTGAGAGAGACAGTAGGGAAATGTGGTTGGAAGAGTTTTTACTGAAAGAGGCCTCATCACTCTGGGCAACCCCCTTTGCATTTTCAATTACATTGCTGCATAACCACGGGAAACATGTATTCACTTTACCAAAGCATGTGTAAAATTTAAATAATGTTACAGTTTTTTACAGTCACAACATGCTTGGTCCAATCTGTTGTCATATTTTCAAAACTCTAAACACAATTAGTACAGCATCCTTCTGTTACGGAACATACCATTAACACAATTCATATTGTTTTTACAGAACATACAGTCGATTAACACGTTTCGAACATGCTTCACTTTTCTTTGCATACAAACTTACCCAATACCAAAATGATGGATATTTCTTGTCTTATTTCCAAATGCTTGCACACAGCATGCCAGAAATGAAGACCTAATGTTCAAAACCTTAAATATATTATAAAGCCTCTACTTTTGCAACAACAGCACCTCAAAAGCGATATTGAAACAGCTGATAAGCATTTTTCAATGAACAGCTTATTGAAACATTGAGAAATTGCTGATTTACTGTAGGTTGTGTAAAATAAACCAACCCCAGCCGATTCCAATCTCAATCAGAGACATAGCCTGGTGTTGAATTTATTTCAATTACATGGATATACACAGTAAAAAGGGGACTTCTTGAATTGTTTATGCTCTATGTGGATACAGAACAACACAGAGGAGCAGAGAGAACAAATTGTGTCTGGACCAGGGAGAAGAGTAGCTAGTTTAGGGAGAGGAGTAGCTGGACCAGGGAGAGGAGAAGCTAGTCTAAAGAGAGGAGTAGCTGGACCAGGGAGAGGAGTAGCTGGACCAGGGGGAAGAGTAGCTGGTCTAGGGAGAGGAGTAGCTGGTCTAGGGAGAGGAGTAGCTGGACCAGGGAGAGGAGTAGCTAGTTTAGAGAGAGGAGTAGCTGGACCAGGGAGATGAGTAGCTAGTCTAAAGAGGGGAGTAGCTGGACCAGGGAGAGGAGTAGCTGGACCAGGGAGAGGAGTAGCTGGACCAGGGAGAGGAGTAGCTTGTCTAGGGAGAGGAGTAGCTGGTCTAGGGAGAGGAGTAGCTGGTCTAGGGAGAGGAGTAGTTAGTCTAGGGAGAGGAGTAGCTGGTCTAGGGAGAGGAGTAGCTGGTCTAGGGAGAGGAGTAGCTGGTCTAGGGAGAGGAGTAGCTGGACCAGGGAGAGGAGTACAGTGATGGAAAAAAGTATTTGATCCCCTGCTGATTTTGTACGTTTACCCACTGACAAAGAGATTATCAGTCAAAAATTTTAATGGTAGGTTTATTTGAACAGTGAGAGACAGAATAACAACAACAAAATCCAGAAAAACGCATGTCAAAACCTTAAACCTATAAATTGATTTGCACTTTAATTAGTGAAATAATCTTGAGATGGCAACACTTTCTATTGCTGGCCGGCTGAACTAGGCTTGCCTGGTTTCTTGTTTTTACACATTTGGAACCAAGGGCCATGTATGTTGGATTTTTTTATTACTGGCAGCTACACTCACCTAAAGGATTATTAGGAACACCTGTTCAATTTCTCATTAATGCAATTATCTAATCAACCAATCACATGGCAGTTGCTTCAATGCATTTAGGGGTGTGGTCCTGGTCAAGACAATCTCCTGAACTCCAAACTGAATGTCAGAATGGGAAAGAAAGGTGATTTAAGCAATTTTGAGCGTGGCATGGTTGTTGGTGCCAGACGGGCCAGTCTGAGTATTTCACAATCTGCTTAGTTACTGGGATTTTCACGCACAATCAGTTCTAGGGTTTACAAAGAATGGTGTGAAAAGGGAAAAACATCCAGTATGCGGCAGTCCTGTGGGCGAAAATGCCTTGTTGATGCTAGAGGTCAGAGGAGAATGGGCAGACTGATTCAAGCTGATAGAAGAGCAACTTTGACTGAAATAACCACTCGTTACAACCGAGGTATGCAGCAAAGCATTTGTGAAGCCACAACACACACAACCTTGAGGCGGATGGGCTACAACAGCAGAAGACCCCACCGGGTACCACTCATCTCCACTACAAATAGGAAAAAGAGGCTACAATTTGCACGAGCTGACCAAAATTGGACAGTTGAAGACTGGAAGAATGTTACCTGGTCTGATGAGTCTCGATTTCTGTTGAGACATTCAGATGGTAGAGTCAGAATTTGGCGTAAACAGAATGAGAACATGGATCCATCATGCCTTGTTACCACTGTGCAGGCTGGTGGTGGTGGTGTAATGGTGTGGGGGATGTTTTTTTGGCACACTTTAGGCCCCTTAGTGCCAATTGGGCATTGTTTAAATGCCACGGCCTACCTGAGCATTGTTTCTGACCATGTCCATCCCTTTATGACCACCATGTACCCATCCTCTGATGGCTACTTCCAGCAGGATAATGCATCATGTCACAAAGCTCGAATCATTTCAAATTGGTTTTTTGAACATGACAATGAGTCCACTGAAATGGCCCCCACAGTCACCAGATCTCAACCCAATAGAGCATCTTTGGGATGTGATAGAACAGGAGCTTCATGCCCTGGATGTGCATCCCACAAATCTCCATAAACTGCAAGATGCTATCCTATCAATATGGGCCAACATTTCTAAAGAATGCTTTCAGCACCTTGTTGAATCAATAATGTAGAATTAAGGCAGTTCTGAAGGCGAAAGGGGGTCAAACACAGTATTAGTATCGTGTTCCTAATAATCCTTTAGGTGAGTGTATTTCATGTTGCTAATAAAGCTATTACTGCAGCAATTCTTCACAAAAAAATTTTTTCTACTGTACTCACTATAAAGATGACTAATTAACTTTTAGATAGTATGTTGCCACAAATGCACACATTCAACACTACCAAAAAAAAATGTGTTTACAAAAAAAGAGTGCTTTACAGTATAAGGAAACTGAATTATAAGAAACAATGGATTTCATATTGTATGTAGGTAGAACTGACACATGAACAGTAATGCCATACCTGTAATACAATCAATTGTTCGTGTTTTGAAAGTCATTGTGCTATGATTGACAATATGTTTCTTTTGGACAGAAAATCTGCTTGTGTTTTGACAGAATTATTAGATATTGAATCAGGTTTGCCGTGTTTTGATAGAGTTAGTTTATGTGAAGAAAGTATTTTTGCATTTTGAAATGTAGAGTTGCTTTTTAGTAAACAGAAAGTGGTTTTGAGCAGAAAACTATCAATTTGTTTGGTCGATGTAGGTGTGTTACTTTGTTTAGATTTTACGAAGAGTAACTTAAGTATAGGTAAACGCTTGTTAGCAATTGTAAAAAAATATATAATAATGAATAACTGGAATAACAATATTGAAAATTACACAGACGCAAGACACACGCAATTTCAAGGATATAGGCATTTCAAATGCTATATGAATAGTTACATACAACGTTATAACCATGTGTACCATAAACGGAAAAAAGGAAAATTAATAGAGATACATTTTGATTGTGATCACAATGTTGTTTATACTCTTTTATGGCAATGGGTCAAACATATTTCGGCTGTGATAGCACATTGCTGTATGTCAAATTATTTGTTGGTTTAAACTGTGAGAAATGTAGTCTTTAATGTGGTCATTCATTTGGCAGGAGGTTAGGAAGTGTAGCTCTGTTTCCAACCAATTTTGTGGGCGCACTGTCTTCTTAGGCTACGGCAGCCAGTGGTTGAATCATTATACAAAAAAGACCAAGTCAATGTCTTATTTGTCATGTGCACCAAATAACATTCATCATTCTGAACAATGGAATTCTTGTGACATGGCACACAACATCTACATAACAATTTATAATAATAATGCCTTGCACTAAGGGGTGATGGCAGCCGATGATGCACAACGCTGACTTCACCACCCTCTGGAGGGACTTGTGTTGCTGTACCAGGCAGTAATGCCGCCTGAGAAGATGCTCTCAGTGGTGCACCTGTAGAAGTTGGTGAGAGTTTTTGCAGACATGCCAAACTTCTTGAGTCTCCTCAGGAAGTATAGTCACTTTTGAGCAGTTTCTACTGCCTAGTCTGCTTGCCTGAACCAGGTGAGGTCATCTTTGATGAACACACCGAGAAACTTGATGTCAGAGACTCTCTCCACTTCAGCTCCATTGATGTGTATGGGGGCGTGACCCCCCTCTGCCGCTTCCTGAAGTCCACGATCATCTCCATAGTCTTGCAGACGTTAAGAGGGAGGTTGTTGTCCTGGCAGCATGTAGCCAAGTCACTTACGTCCTGTCGGTATTTGGTGTCATCCTTGTTGGAGATGAGACCCAGGATGGTTGTGTGGTCTGCAAGCATAAGGATGACATTGGAGTTGTGTGTGGCCACACAGTAATGCGTGAACAGGGAGTACAGGAGGGGACTAAGAACACAGCCCTGGGGGGCTCCAGTGCTCAGGGTCAGTGTAGAGGAGGTGAGGTTGCCCATTCTCACCACCTGGGGTCTACTCGTCAGGACGTCCAAGATCCAATTGCAAAGGGAGGTGTTAAGTCCCAGAGTCCTGAGCTTGGGAATGAGCTTAGCGGGCACAACAGTGTTGAATGCTGAGCTGTAGTCCACAAACAGCATCCTCACATGTGTGTTGCCTTTTTCCAAGTGGAAGAAGTCAGTGTGTACGGTCAGGGCGATGGCATCGTCCGTAGATCTATTGGGGCGGTATGCAAATTGAAGGGGGTCCAAAGTGTCTGGAAGGGTGGAGCAGATGTGGGTTCTGAACAGCCGCTCAAAGCACTTCTTGATGATGGAAGTCAGTGCTACAGAGCGGTAGTCATTCAGGCAGGTAATGGAAGGTTTCTTAGGTTTCTACAGGAACAATGCTGGTCTGTTTGAAGCCTTGCGCACCCGTGATTAATGTCAAGCACTGATCACACCATTATAAGGTGAAAACCATAGCCTTTCCATTCACTGCTTTCCAAATGCAACCTGTGGAGAGAATTTTAAGAATTGCATAAAAACTTGGTTTTGAAAAAACATTATTCGAAGGAAGGTGGGAAGAAATTGTAATCGTAAGAAGAAGCGAACAAAAACTTGTTTGAACAAAGACGTTTTAAGATCAGACGCGAAAATCCGTTTAATGATTTTAGCATACACCTTTTCCACGTTTGAATAAAAAAATGTCATACCATTGAATTTTGTTTTTTCATACTATGAAATATTTCAGTTATGTTTTTCTTTTCTTACAGTCAATACTTTTGAGCTCAATTTGGCTCCATAAAAATTGCTCTTCTGTAATTCTTGCTTGCATTATTGTTTGTTTAGGCTCTTCATGGATTGTCACTGTTACTAACATTCTATAGACACCTCAACCATATTGATGACAACAAGTTGCGCTGCTAAATTACTTTCAATGTGGCAAATTACCATTTTGTCTACATTACACTACAGGGGCTTGTTTCTAACATTGTTTCGTAGGCTAATATTTACTTGACAAAAGAATGTAGTCATCACGATATACTACATATTTTGACAGATGACAATGTGGCCATTTGGTAGAAAATTCTGTTAAGAAAAACAAGAATAGCTAGCACTGCTATCATTAGCTAGCTAAAATTCTGTGGACTCCTCACAATATTAACTCACTTAACATTAAACTGCATCTGAACTAAATTTGAAAACATCATAATGATGATACATTTTTAACTACTAGTTATTTTCCTTCTTTATAGGTATAGTAATGTACTGTAGGCCAAATAATTATCAGCTCCCACTGAAGAAGTAGAATTATCAGTTGGTCATCTGACCCAAAAGGAACATCCAAAACAGTATTGTGATGAAATGTAAAAGGTATTAACATTTTCAGTATATAGTGATAAGTCAATAACATTTTTGCTGATTAGGCTAACATAACAAATAAAACAATACGAACATTAATAAAGATTTTTACCAGCGCTGCTTTTTATTAACACTATTGTATGTCCTGTGAGCACATGTGATTGCATTGTAGTAAAATAAGTCTTTGATTCTCAGTCAGGTTTTATGTTAGCTTAATGTGCCCATTAAACACTGTGCCCATTGCCGGCAAATAGGTACCCTATTTGGTGTCGGTGTCTGTAGCCAAAAATATATAATTATTATAAATCATCATCAATTATTATTCTCAACATAGTTCTGAAACAGAACTATCAATACATCTTTCAATATATTAGTTATTTGAGTACAGTATCCTCAAACATCAATTCATAACCAAGCTTATACTAAACTAAAAATATTTGCCATATATTTGCCATATGTAAGCCATACAAATCTGACTGGCAATAAAAACAAAGCTCACATAAGCTATTGTATTACTGTCTGAACTATTTGTGAAGTCCTCCACATAAGAGGTCATTTAAGAAAAGCCTGTCTTTGCTGTTACTTTGAGGCTACTTCTTCGGTCTGAAATTCCAATCCAAACTCCTCCCACTACATTTGGGCCACAATAACAGTTCATTAACAGGATTCATCAAAATAACATTATCATCACAGTCCAGTCAAAACACTATACAGAAGTTAAGGAATATTGCATCCACCATTAAAAGCATAATCAATTATTTCCTCAACCCAACTTCACGAACCCCTTAAATTTTGTTGAATGTCTGGATAACTTCGCAAATTACATTAAAATAATTCTGTGATCACTGACTGAACTTAGGGCAGTTAACATCGTAAACTTTGTCCTGTTAGTTCCAGACTTTGGTCAAGATGGAGCTGGAGAATGGGGAAACGAGTTTTCTTGCAGTTATTCTTCAAAATTGCAGGGCAAATTCACATTTCATATGGCCAGTTGGCATTTTAGTTTCAGCAGTCATATGAAAACCAAGCCTGGCTGAATTTATTTTTCTCTGTAAACATTTAACAAACAATTATTTCAGAGCTATAGGACCATGTATGAATAGGACAAGTTGTTTGCAACTGGCACATTAATAAAAATACTATGACATCACATGGGTAGCAGCTGTAGAGGAATAATTCTTAGGCAGATACAATCATTTATTTGTTATCTGATCTGCATTTTTGTTTGTCCAAATTCTGATATGTATTTGATAAATCTTGCCTGATTTTTGTATTTTTTCTGTTTAATATACCAATATGAAAATGTTCTATAATGAATCTGAGTCAGTCACAGTGGTTGGGTATTCTGCCACTGTGTACGCTCTGTTTAGGGCAAGGTAGTGTTCCAACTTGCTCTGTTTGTTGGTTGATTCCTTCCTGTGTTCTTCTATCATTTCTTTAGGAATGTGTCATGGAAGTTTTGTTAATTTCCTGGATTTTTATAGGTGGTCTAGTCATCAGTAGTTCTCTGAGTTATTTGGGGTTCTGCATTTTACCTGGACGATACAGAGGTGGAGCTTCAGTGGTTGCAGTGGCAGCCCACAAGAATATTTGTCATTTATCATTATAAGAAAATCATGAACAGGGTAAAAATCTTTTCTACCGTTTTTGTTGCTGATATGTGATCTATTCATTTTAGAAAATTGGTCTTTTGGAATTTAAAAGTCACTTACACACCACAATGCATTTTTAAGTTCGACCAATCTGTGACTTTGGGGGTGTAACTTCACCAGCTAGTTAACTAAAAGTCTGAGCTGTGTAGGATAGCTAGCTAAAGTAACAAAACAAAAAAAAGCTATATTCTCTGTCTAAATATTCAACATGGGAAATCAAGTAGTGATAGAAAGATTTTATGGATAGGTGGGGGCTATTCTTTCACCTGTGTGGCTATAGGAGTTAAGACCAGCCCCTGCTCAGACTCTCTTGCTTTGTCTCTCATATCATTCAGAGCCTAGTTGAAGTTACCTGTGGTGTTAATATTTAGGCTGATGGTAGGTGTAATTGTTTGTTTGCTCTAGAGCAATGGCATGTTTTTAGAATTTATGCTTGCGGTCCTGACTTCTGGTCTTTTTTTAAAACACCAATATTTTTGTCTTACAGAATTGTTACAACACTGTCGAGGCCTTGGTCTGACAGAATTTGTGAGAAGATTTAAGTGCTGCTGTAGGCCCTCCCTGATTGTAGACAGAAGCACCAGGTCATCCAGAAACAGTAGATATATTATTTCCGATTCCCATACGGTAAGAAGCCAGGTGCTGTAGAGATTTCGTGCCCTCTGCCAATTCATTGATATAAATGTTGTCTTACCCCCTGGCCCTGATGGAACACATCTTTTTTTCTTGCCAGTTTTAACTGTGCAGTTATTGCTAGACTCTTCAATATTGTAACCCCCCCACCTCATGTATTTGTACAGTGGGTTCTCATGCCAAATTGAGTCAACTGCTTTTTCGAATCAACCTGTTTTCTTCTCTGTTTATCTCACCCGCTCTCTATCTGTCTCTGACATTTCTCTAACTGTCCTTTCTCTCTCTTCCTCTCTATTCATTCGTTGGAGGAAGGAATGTCCCCGGCGTCATCACAGCGTCAGTGTGGTAAAGCCCACGGCAGATCTGGGATCAGGTCGTCCAATGTACGTCATCCTATTCATTCTGATCTGTATTAAAGACTTAGTAAGAATCAGATACATGTCACTATTACATGGCCTCCTCATTCCCTTGAAGATTAATTAGTAAAATTGCTAGTCTGGGCTTTTTACCTTTCATATACAGTTGTGATCATAAGTTTGCATACCCTGGCAGAAATTTTGAAAATATGACTGATCATGCAACAATGACCATAAAATTGTCTTTTATTTAAGGATAGAGATCATATGAAGCCATTTATTATCACATTGTTGTTTGGCTCCTTTTTAAATCATAATGATAACAGAAATCACCCAATTCACCCCATCAGACAATTTGAATTCTTCTGCATGAAAGCTGTGCATTGGACACTCTTGGACTTTCCAGCATGACAGCGACCCTAAGCACAAGGCCAAGTTGACCCTCCAGTGGTTACAGCAGAAAAAGGTGAAGGTTCTGGAGTGGCCATCAGTCTCCTGACCTTAATTTCATCGATCCACTCTGGGGAGATCTCAAACATGCGGTTCATACAAGACGACCAAAGACTTTGCATGACCTGGAGGCATTGTGCCAAGACGATTGGGCAGCTATACCACCTGCAAGAATTCAGAGCCTCATAGACAACTTTTACAAAAGACTACTCACTATCATTGATGCTTCAACATTTCCCTGAAGTTTTAACTGATTTAACTGATAGAAAGTGTAACGGCCTCTAACATAGAGGCTGTTACAGGAAACATCCTGAAGGTGTTTCCCAGATTCATGATCTTGGCGATAAGGAACAACATGTTTCTTTCCAACCAATCCAGTAAACACGGACGCAGTGTTAGGATGAAGTGTTTGCCTTGTCATCGTCCAAAAGCTGAAGGTACAGCACAGGGGTCCTCTTTCCCCTGAAAATAACGGAGCTTCCTGTTGTGGGTCATGCCGCAGAGGGTGGACATGATGTAAACTAGCCAGAGTGTTTGATTGATGGGATGATGGTTTTAGTAAAGTATTTTGTTCCTCCTCCCCCTGCCAGCCACCAACTCCTCCTCTCCTCCCTCTGCTTCCTTCTGACACAAGCCCTCTTCTCCCTATTCTGTCCTCCACTCTTCCACCCCCTCTCCACCACTGTGTTTTCTGGCCGGTGTTCAATTTCACACTTGGGGGCGCAGGGAGTGTGTGATGGGGGGTCAACGTGTGTGTGTGTTGGGGGCGGGGTCACAACTGTGTCAACACTGACCCTTTTTTTTGTGCTGCTTTCAGAGGAACAGAACGCAGTGTTAAAAGATTGGACATACACTTCTCTATCTCTCTCCCTATCTCTCTATCTCTCTCTATCTCTCTCTATCTCTCTCTCTATCTCTCTCTATCTCTCTCTCTATCTCTCTCTATCTCTCTCTCTATCTCTCTCTATCTCTCTATCTCTCTCTATCTCTCTCTATCTCTCTCTCTATCTCTCTCTATCTCTCACCCTCTCTCTCCTGTTTCTTCCACTCTGCTTGCGTTGGAGTTTTCGAAATTCCAACTTTTGCTCAAAACTGTAAATTACGAGTGTCTGCCCGCCTGTCTTTCTCTCTGTCTGTTAATATGATTCAGGTTTTGGTGATTCACTTAGTTCCACTGGTGAAGCAACAACAAGCTCCTCAACAGCCCAGACGTCACTAGTAGTTACATTTGTGTAAACCATTATGCTACAGCTAAATTAGCTAAATTGCTCCTTAGCGTGAATCTTTTAATTGCTGCAGCATCCTCGACAGACAGACAGGTTGGCTGACAGGCAGGCAGGCAGACAGACAGTTTAGCAGGAATGTAGACAATCAGACTGGCAGGCACACTGAGAGAAAAGCAGAGAGACAAACTGAAAAAGCGGACAGACAGATGACAAACAGACAAATTGACAGACTGACATGTAGAAAGACAGTAAGACATACTGACAGATATACAGGATCAGGTTTCACAGTTTGGTCACTCAAGTCCCAGAGGTTTTCCTGAACTCATGATCTGTCCTTGCCAGGCCCTGGACCTGAATAGCTCCAAAACTATCTTTAGATTGCAAAACATTTCGGCTGGTCCCATAAAACAATGGGTTGGGCCAGAACCGGAACACGTTAAAGGCACATTCAGAAAGCGTGTCATTGGCTGAAATACTCTGGTGAGAGATGATCATGTACTGTACAACAATCCCAACAGTTGCAGTGGACTGAGTCACTGACTGAAATGTAACAAAAGTTTATGCAGTGTAGGATTTCAACTGGAGAGGCTGCCAAGGTCAAGATCTGACCAGGAACTATGGTCAGGTTAGGAGGTCGTTGAGTAAGCAAGGCATCATCATGTGAAATGGCAACGGAATTTTCTTGAAAAGCGCACAATGGAGATCATTCTAAAATGAGGACTTTAAGCCAGATGGAAGAAACGCTTGTAAGCTTAGTTATCTCAAATGGTGTGGTACTGAATCTTTTTTTAAGGCTAACACCCCCCCCCCACTATCTGCACCCTTTTATCTGTGTTCAGCAGTTTTCTGTCTCTCACTCTACACATGCACACACACACACTCACACACACACAACACACACATGCACACACTCACACACACACACACACGTGCACACGCACGCCCACACACACACACACACTCACACGCACACTCACACGCACACACACACACACACACCTCTGCTGTATGTCTGGAAGCTGTGAGTGTTATGCATCACTCGGTCGGGACAAGGAAAGAAAGCTGAAGAGAGAAATGTACAGATGGGGAGTGAAGAAGAGGGGAAGAGGGAGAGCGAGGGCAAATGAGAGAACGGGGGAAGAGAGTGGAATGGGAAGAGTGAAAGAGAGAGAGGGATGGCTCGACTGAGAGAGAATACTGACCATTTGTTGTTCCCTCACTCCCCGACCTCAACCACTTCTGTCATCCGTCCCTCTCTCCTTCCCTCATTCACTCCCTCTCTCCTTCCCTCATTCACTCCCTCTCTCCTTCCCTCATTCACTCCCTCTATCCTTCCCTCATTCACTCCCTCCCTCCTTCCCTCATTCACGCCCTCTCTCCTTCCCTCATTCACTCCCTCTCTCCTTCCCTCATTCACTCCCTCTCTCCTTCCCTTCTTGCAGTACATCTGCCAGAGACTGGCAGTGTGTGTGTGCCAAGTCCACCCACTGGGCACAGCCACATTTAGTGACCAATCCCTCACCCTTGGAGCTTCCTGTAGTGAGATCACCCTACACACACGCGCACACAGCCTTGTATTTCTAAATAAAAAATCCATGTTCCCTAACCTTAATTTAACCGTAACCTTAACCTCAATAACCTAAAATGTATGCTTTTACTTAACCAACACTAATTGCTAACCCTAACCTATAATGCCTAAACCCAACAAGTCGCCCCAATTCTGAGACTAACTGCAATTGTAATGTTGACCCTAAACCTAACCCCTAAATCTTTCCCCTAAACCTAAGCCTTTAACCTTTCATGTTTTTCCTATTCCTGTTTGTTGGACCACATTTGTTAGATCTGTGGAACCAAAACACACCCTCACAGTCACTCCATATATGGTCCAGTGTTACTGGACATTGATATCAGAGAACATTACAGGGAAATTACAGTCAATAGTAAAAAATACTTTTCTATTGAATAATTTCAAGCTTCATTACTGATTGGAAGAGACAAAAGAGATATTGGTAAGGAAAAAGAAGGAAGAGTTGAATCTGGGAATTGGGATCTAACTCCAGTCTCTGGCAGGGAGTTCAGGGCAGGAAATACAGTATTACTGTTCAGAAATACAGTATTACTGTTCAGATATACAGTATTACTGTTCAGAAATACAGTATTACTGTTCAGATATACAGTATTACTGTTCAGAAATACAGAATAACTGTTCAGAAATACAGTATTACTGTTCAGATATACAGTATTACCGTTCTGAAATACAGTATTACTGTTCAGAAATACAGTATTACCTTTCAGAAATACAGTATTACCTTTCAGAAATACAGTATTACCTTTCAGAAATACAGTAATACCATTCAGCCATGGTGCTGCCACTAGTTGCCCTGCATTTTTAAATCTTTACTTTTTCATGCTCACCCCACTTTCACCGAGCCCATTTGTTTCTCTCTCGCTGCCCCTCTCTCTCTGTCTCTCCTTCTCTCTCTCTCGCTGCCCCTCTCTCTCTGTCTCTCCTTCTCTCTCTGTCTCTCCTTCTCTCTCTCTCGCTGCCCCTCTCTCTCTGTCTCTCCTTCTCTCTCTGTCTCTCCTTCTCTCTCTCTCTCTCGCTGCCCCTCTCTCTCTGTCTCTCCTTCTCTCTCTCTCTCTCTCGCTGCCCCTCTCTCTCTGTCTCTCCTTCTCTCTCTCGCTGCCCCTCTCTCTCAGTCTCTCCTTCTCTCTCTCTCTTGCTGCCCCTCTCTCTCAGTCTTACATGCATTTAAACATGTTATGCCAGAGGCCTTCATTGATCCACAGCCTTGTGAGCCACTTCTGGACAGGAGATTCAGACCAGAGTTTGAGCCACAGCTGATGTGTGTGTACCGGTTTTAATACTCCTGTGGTAAACTTGTAATATGGCCACAAGAATGTAAGACATAAACAATTTTACCTGGTGGTGAAGTGGTTTTAGGTTTAAGTTTAGAATTAGTAGTTAAGATTAGGTTTCGAGTTAAGGTTAGATTTTTTCGGGGTTACAAAAAATACGATTTTAAATGTGAATAATATTGCAGGTCCCCACAAGGCTAATAAACTTAAAATGTGCGTTTGTTATTGTGTAATAAATGTCTGTGCCACTATTTGCACTGCCATTTTCCCGTGTTGACGAACACACACACACGCAAACACACACACGCAAACACACACAAACACAAACACACACACACACATTTACAGTGTTGACGAGAAGAGCTAAAATGAGCTTGTTAGAAGGCGGGTTATAGACAGAGAGAGGAAAGGACGGACAGAGGAGGGAGAGAGGGAGAGAGGGAGAGAGTGAGCAGGAAAGAGAGGGAGAGAGAGAGGGGGGGGGGAGGGAGAGGGGGAGAGAGAGGGAGAGAGAGGGAGGAAGGGATGTAGAAGGAAAAGCAGTCAGCCTGCCAGACTGGCCTTGCATGGAATTCCTGTGACTTCATATTAATCATTAACACAATGTTCCCTCCACAAGCTGCCAAACTAACATGGAAGATTTTCACGAGGTCTTTTTCTTTCTCTCTCTCACCCACTTTCTCTTTCTCCTCTACGTACATTCTCTCTCTATCCTTCTGTCTCCCTGGACCCAGATAGAAAAAAATCAGGCAGCGATGTGTCAAGGGAAACTCTAGGTAATCTGTTTAGCAACCCCCCCAACCCACTTCTCCTTTACCTCTTATCCTTTTCCCTCCCTCCCTCCCTCCCTCCCTCTCGCCTTAGAGTCAGACAGTCGCTCCCCTCCTCGGCCATCACCATGGTTTCACACCCCTGTTGCCCCCGACGACGCCCCTGACAACGGGACCCCGAAAACATAATTAGCGAAGCCGAGAGACCGTCAGATAAGAAAGAAAGAAAAATGGAGAGTGAGAGAAGAGAAGAATGTACATTTTCTTAGCAAAGGGGCGCCAGGCCAGAGTAAAGTGTGTGTGTGCCTTCATGTCTGTGTGTGATTGTGAGTGTGTGTGTTTGTATAGTGTGGAGCAAAGTCTTTTCTGTTGGCCTAACAATAGTGAATGCTGTCCTGCCTCACTCTTCAGTGTATGTGTGTGTGTGTGTGTGTGTGTGTGTGTGTGTGTGTGTGTGTATATGGCTGTGCATATATCTATTTGTGTGTGTGTGTGTGTGTATGCTTGCAACTCTCCCGCCCCTATCCACACACATACACAAATTAGGGAATTAGACAGACCCCCCACCACGAAGCAGCCAAGACCCATCCGCACACCGACCCCAATAAACACCCCCATCACGAGAGTAGACAAGATCTTTATAGAGTTACTCTGTTAGGAAAGCATTTCTTATAGAAAATTCATGAACTACCCCTTTAGTTCATTTTCTGATCAGTAACATTAGTTTTTAACTTGAATAAAAATGATATCGACACTGGACGCTCTTTGAATGCAGAAAGATAAATGTGAAACTGTGATTAAAGTGAGGTGTGTATCAATATTAGATGTTTGTCTTGTTGTTCCTGAATACCTCCACTTTTTGTCCGGCTCTGCTTCGTCTAGTACAGACCCCTCTGTAACACATCTCTACTAATGAAGTTTATTTTTAAAATGTTTTTGCTTAGCAGTGTGTGGTAATAACTTTATTTTTTTTTATATTAGGTCATTTACAGATTGGGTCTCGGACCAGTGACTCTGGTTGTTGCGGTTACGGCCTGCGGAACGCTGCCACCAGATTGTAGTGATTGGTTAGATGAAGTTCCTGTATTTTTGTTGTGTTGTTGTGTTTTCAGAGTTGCTTCATTTTACTGTAGTTCAGTGGATAAAGCCTAGCTGTTAGTTCGGCAAGTAACCATCGCTGATTTCCAATCTAAGAGCTGATTGAATCGCTCTTTGTGCTTGGAACAAGGCAACACAACCTCATTGTCTGTTCGAGTTGCTATGAAATCATCTGCTGCAAGGGAAAGATCTTTAAAAATAAGAACTACATGAATGAAACCACCAGTGTGTTTCCTCCAGGCTGCCCCATGCACCCCTCTCTCCTTGGTGGGAGGAGTGACATCACAACCTAAACAGATTGTGGGTGGAATTGCAGCTCTTGTTTTGACTATGTTTTGCCTATGTCTTTTCCTCCCTTTCTATCTTGCTCTTTCTCAACTCAATATAAAGGGATGCATTGGCAAAGGGAAACATTTGTTTACATTGTTAAAGCAAAGGAAGCAAATGGAAAATGTCTCGCTTCTCTTCGCCTCTTTTCTCTCTCCCTGTCTTTGTCTCCTCTCTCCCGTCACCTCTGTCTTTCTCCCTCTATCTTTACTTTCTCTCTCTCTCTCGCACTTCAAGGATGTTTTTGTCGAATCTTTCATCTTGCAGTGATGTGAAGTGTGTCTGTGGTCGTAGACTTTCTTCTAACCTTCCGTCAAACCCACATGCACAAACCCTTTTGGCTGACCTTCCATCCTTCAAATACTCAGCGTGTTTTGAGAGGATTGAAATCTACATATTTTTAAAGACACTTAAACATTCCATCTCTTTCTCTCCGCTCTGTCTTTATCTCTCTGTGTTGTTGTCTTTATCACTGTCTGTTTCTCACTCTTCCCCTCCCCATTCACTTCTCTGGTCCTTCAACCTATGCATCTTCATCATATTTCCCTCTTTCTCCTTAACTCTCTCTCTCTCATTTGTTTGTTCTCTCCCACCCTCACTAGTGTCTGTCTGGGTAATTGATTGGGCAACTGGAGCCAGACAGAATGGGGGGAGGGGGGTTAGAATGAAAGAATTACTACCTGTCCAGTAAGTGTATTTGTGCTAGACTGCGTGTGTATTTGTGTAATGTGATGCGCGCGCATGTGTGTGTGTGTGTGTGTGTGTGTGTGTGTGTGAGAAAGACGGAGGAAGTGTTTGAGTGCTTAAGAGGACTGTCAGTGTGAGAAAATGGGTATCCACCATTTAATACATGAAGACATCAAGTGTCTCTGTTGAGATCAGCCCAGCAACGTGCTCAGTTTCATTACTGTTAATATCTAACAAACATTAAGATCCAATATGTCTTTACAGTGGGATAAACATACATTTCTTAAAGGGATAACAGACATTTTTGATGATTAGGTTCAGGCATTTTCTCTGAAGAAAAGGGATTGACAGAAAAAAAACTGGGATTGACCTCCTGAACTTCAGGAGCCTGGGGAGATGGACCGGCATTGTATTTCGCCTTGGAACTGGTGAGACCTGGCTGATATTAAACCCGAAAAGTGGAAATGTCCTCAGTTTCTAGTTGCCCTTAATACCATGCCAAGAGATGTAAAAGATATGTGAGCAAATAACTTCGGCATCTACTCTCTTGTACCGAGCAAGCCACAGCACGCAGATGTTTAGCAGTAGTAGGCAAGGAGAGGAGAGCTCTCGGAAACAAACAATTATGTCATCAGGACAAGAAAAAACATTACAGATGAGGCACAATAGCTTAGTGTGTGAACGTGAGTGACGGCTGGCTGGAGCCTGATTTACTGTGCCCAACAGACCAACAGGATTTAAGATTTAAGACAGATAAAAACAGAGGGAGAGAGAGAGAAAGAGTGAGAAAGGAACAATGTGAGGAGATTGAGGGAGAGAAAGAGAGAGGGGCAGATATAGAAAAAGGGAGAGATGAACGAATGGAGAGATCATTAGGAAAACGAAGAAACAGGGATAGAGGCACACAAAAGAGAGAGAACGAGAGAGCTCATTAGACCCCGAAAGAGATCGGGAGCAGAGGAGGAATGGGAGAAAGGGCTTGGTGTAACCTAACCCATTCAGGCTCCAGGTGCATTTGGGCTGGCATCAGCCACCCCTCTCCCCAAGGCTCCATCCCATGCATCAGCCTATTCTGCAAAGAGGGCACTACTGCCTGAAAGGGCTCTGGTCCAAAGGAGTCCACTAGGTAGGGATTAGAATGCCATTTGGGATGAACCTTACCCCTATACCCAGGGCATAGCGAGGCTCTCTCTTTGTATGGCTGCCAGGATTGCTACTGCAGAGTGCCAGAAAACGCACGCACGCACGCACACACATATACACACGTGTTGTGAACACAGATTCGCACCGACACACGAGACACACACGTCCTCTGCCTTTACCTATCCTAGCCCCACCTCTTTTTGTCTCTTCGTCCTGGGAACGCTCCTGCTGATTGCTACTCTTCCTCACTTTGCCACTTTGTCAGTCATTATCTTTCCCTTGCAATCTTAAACTTCCAAAGTATGGATGTTTGGGGAAAGGGTGCAAAACTGGAACGTTGGCTTCATCCATATCCATGCCTTTCTAATCCCGTTTTCAGTTGAACCTTTGACTGATTGACTTTCAAAATAGCCAGTTACAAAACCCGGCACACACACAGACAATGGACCCACATTTCATAGAGATCAAACTTTTAATGTTGAGATTTCGTCTACAAATGACAAACGTCAAATTTTGACCTAATTTGGACTGTGTTTAGGGTGGTTCCATGTTTTACAACAGCGTTAAAACAGACACCACCTTGATGGTTAAAAGTTCAGGAATTCATCCCAACTTTCTAAGACTAAGGCTAGTAATATTGTTAAAACAAACTACAAAAACAACACTGTTTAACAACAAGTATACTAGTGTCTTACATTAGAAATGTCTAACATAATGTACCTAAATGGTGTATGCTCTACCAGTGATATCTGGCCTTTATATTTTTTGTGAGCTCCAAATAGAGCTTTATTTCATGTTTGTGGGACCTGGACAAACGTCAGATATTGATGTCTACATGTGGTGATACCTCGGTAAAATGTATCTGTTCTAAACCGGTGTCTCCACCAAACAGTGTTGCCGAGCCCCGAGGAAATCCAAGCTGTACCATTCTGGGGCGTGTCTGGCTACGATCAACTTCAGAACCAGTGCCAAACTAACAGGAGACCTCAGCCGTCTGCCGGCCATCCTTTCCCCCACTTGCTCTTGTTCAATCACTCCCTCTCATGTTCTCCCTCCTTTTCAGTGAAGCTTCTTGATGATGCCGCTGGTTAACCCCCCCTCACGCACACACTCATACACACACACACACACACACACCCTCGTACGCACGCAAACTTGTCCCATGGGGCCGCGGTAACTGTGCCAGACCCACGGCTGATCCACCTGGACCCCCTCCCGCCGGGAGTTCTCCTCCTCTTTTCTCCTCCCTCCTTCCTTCCTTCCTTCTATCTCTCTCCCCTGTCACTTTCCATGTCGGCCTCCTTCCTCTGTCTTTTCATCTACCTCGCCGCTCCTCTCCCCCTTCCTTACCCCCGTGCTTCTCTGCGGTGCTGGTTGCCTCCCCCCTCACACTGTTCTCATAGCAGGTGTTTATATGGAATCAGCCCATTACCCTTCCATTACCGGCAATGGGATTCCAACCCTGGGAGTCACAAACGCCAGCCCTTATCCTCACAGGGCCCTGGTCAAAAGTAGTGCACTAGATGGGGTAAAGGCTGCCAATTGGGACACGTCCAGTCTTATTTTGACCCTAACCTGCCAGGGGTCAGCCGCTCGTAAAAACCCACCAGGACCCCCTTAACCTATAACCTTTGACACAGCACGGCTGACTAGAATGTCTAGCACTTCATTTTCACCCGATGTCCATGTTGACCCCCTTGCTGGTTTATTAAAGCACGCTCACAGGGATGTACGCCCGCCTGCCCGCACACACACACACACACACACACACACACACACAGACACACACACAAACACACACGGACATAGGCCCACACATACACGTCTCCATTGACCCTGCTTAAAAGCTGACACTGTAAGGTTCTCTCTCAAGGTCAGCAAGCTGACTGGCTGACAAAGGGAAAGAGTCTATACGTGTGGATCATGGCAATGAATAGGGTGGGGGATGTTACTCCTGTAGGTACAGATCTAGAATCAGTTTGCAGGACATCTTTAAAGTTGTCATCTTACATCTGTGTCAGTGAATAGCTGAGAGATGGGATTGGAGAAGTGAAACCAGTATAATTCGTAGAATGACAATGCGATCGTTTTAACCGTGTTCCGAGTCCGTATGTTGTTTCTTTCTGTTTGCTTTTCTTTTTACAAACATTGGAGTAAAATAATCTTGGGCCATGTTTTTTTGGGTTGTGACAGGTTCACAATGTGGAAACTGAACTACATTCTTCAATGAGCAACAATTTTGACTAGAAAGTGACCCAGTGGTCTAAATCATTGGCTTGCAGTGCAGCTGTGTCATTAGGCCAGGAACTTCCAATCCTGGTCATGTCATAGCAACAGTGCCCAAGGACACAATGGATGTTAACTGGAGGAAGTGCTCTCCTCCAAGCACGTAGATACCCACAACACTTCCTCGTTGAGGGAGCAGTGAAACAAGTAGAACAGCTTGGCAAGATGTGCATTGGAGTTTATCTGACTCGATGTTCAACTCTCATAAAGCTGTTAGGGAATGGACTCCATGAAATTCTAAAGGAATAAATCTATGTTGTAAGCTTCATTTTGATGAAAAATATATCCATTCTGGTCTTTGTTTTAACAGTTAATCAAAAGAAAAATTAAGTACTTTTTGGTCACCAACTGTTTAACTGCCATTGAAATTAGAAAAAGAGGGTTCTGTATGGATAATCTGTGTTGGGTGGTATCACCTCAAAGTTCATTACAGAATCAGACGACATTGCTCAAATGATGTTGATGTGAATGGCCAGGCAAGGCTTTATCTTCTAACAAGAAAAGCTTATTGCAGGATACTTCACATTGAAACTGTTTTTTTCAAGGAATAATCTCAAAAGGTATGTTAAAGAATTACCTTAGAGGACCCAACCCCTAAAGCATCAACCCCAATAAATTATTCAAAAGCTGCTTTGAGGAACCATTCAGTCGTTCTTTATATCAAATAATGAATAGAGTTTCCCCAAAA
Source organism: Esox lucius (assembly GCF_011004845.1). Taxonomy (NCBI): domain Eukaryota; kingdom Metazoa; phylum Chordata; class Actinopteri; order Esociformes; family Esocidae; genus Esox; species Esox lucius. Next base: position 24,264,896 of record NC_047592.1, on the reverse strand, counting down.
TTTTTATGCGAAGAACCACAAAATAAATCTCTAATAGCCTTTTTCTTGAAAACAAGAAATCCTATATCGCCAATGCGTGTTTCCTGATTTCAAAGGAACCCATGGACAAACTGTAATATTAGGACTGACAACAGGCCTTAATAAAGCATTACTCAAACATTTCCCATATCCTCTCTCTCTGCTTTATAAGCTTGGCTCCAGTCACTTTGTCATCTCTGCATCTTTGGCGTCAGGGCTGGAGTCAATGCCATTGGTTTGAATTGACTCAATCTGAGCCTGAGCGATGAATTGTAATTGGAGATTATGCTGGGGAGAAGTCCCCTCATACAAATGTTGAGACAAAAAAGATGCACTGATTTTACCAGGTATCACTCTCTATCTCCGACATGGAAATATACCTGTAGACAAGGGCGTAGGTTTCAATTGCGTAATTCAAATCAGACTGGCTTTTGGACTATGTGCAGACACTTTGCTTTGAGGTTGTTGCTGGATAGGTCTGGTTACCGTAATAGAGTAGAGGCTACAATTGCAACTGTGATCTCTTGCTCATGAATTTGGTAACCTAGCTGACATTACCTCTAGCTAATTACCTCTCGTAACGTATGAATGAGGTAAATATTTATCTTATCAGTGTTTTTCTAAAAGCTGTAGGTGTAGTTAGGCTAACGTTATATTTGATAGTTACAAAATATATAGCTTGCTAGATAACGTTATTTCGCTAGCTAGCAAACAGTCTACACTAGGTTCACCTCACTCACAGCTAGCACCGACATGACACCAGCCAAGAAAAGACTGAAGTTAGACAAACTGCTGTTTTTTTATGCAAAGACGAAGTGAGTGGTACAGCTAGCTAGCTATGATACATTAGAAGATATAGCTAACGAACTAGCTTAATACTGTTGTTGATCTCTTGAAAAGTTGGCAAAAGTTGTAGTTCCCTACATAAGTAGCTGCATTTGACATTTCAACCTAATGTGGGTCATAGACAATATGTTAACTAATATTAAATGAAACGGCGGAAGGCTGTATTTTGCGTGTACGTTGTAGCAGAATCAATGAGATGTTGTGTCCATCAGTGCACATACAGCATGTGGCCAAAAGTATTTGGACACCCAACCGTCACACCTAAATGAGCTTGTTGGCCATCCCATTCCAAATCATGGGCATTTGCAATAAAACATATATGTCCTCACTGGCGTAGCTATCCGGGGTGTGGTTGCACCAGGGCCTGCAGTGGGTGGGGGGCCCGTGCTTGACCTCTATAGAAATGTTTTCTGTCATTTTATTTTGTATTGTGTTATCACAGTCAGATCTCAGGATCAGCTTTCCATGCGTATATACTGATTCGCAATTTTTCATCCTGGTGGTTCCATGTAAGGACAGCTTGCACCCCGGCCCGGCGTCACCACACTACGCCAGTGTTTGTCCCCCTCAAATTTGAAATCAAACCTACGCCCCTGCCTGTAGAACTCAAAACATGCACCTATCAGCCATAACATTATGACCACTGACAGGAGAAGTGAATTACACTGATATTCTCATTATCATGGCACCTGTCAGTGGGTGGGATATATAAGGCAGCAAGTGAACATTCTGCCCTCAAAGTTGATGTGTTTGAAGCAGGAAATATTTAAGCATGGGCAAAAGAAAAGCACTGGGGAGCACTGGGGACGTAACCGTAAGGATCTGAGCAACTTTGACAAGGGACAAATTGTGATGGCTAGACGACTGGGTCAGAGCATCTCCAGAACTACAGTGGGGTGTTCCCGGTCTGCAGTGGTCAGTACCAATCAAAAGTGGTCCAAGGAAGGAAAAGTGGTGAACCGGCGACAGGGTCATGGACAGCCATGGCTCATTGATGCACGTGGGGAGCACGAGATACTGTAGCTCAGATTGTTGAAAAGGGTAATGCTGATACTGATAGAAAGGTGTCAGAACACACAGTGCATCACAGTTTGTTGCGTATGGGGCTGTGTAGCCGCAGACCAGTCAGGGTGCCCATGCTGACCCCTGTACCACTGCCGAAAGCGCCCACGATGGGCATGTATGCATCAGAACTGGACCACGGAGCAATGGAAGAAGGTGGCCTGGTCTGATGAATCAGTATTCCCTGATGGCATTTGCCTCTTTCAGCAGGTTGCTTCGCGCCCTGCCACAAAGCAAAAATGGTGTTGACTTGGCCTCCAAATTCCCCAGATCTCAATCCAATTGAGCATCTGTGGGATGTGCTGGACAAACAAGTCTGATCCATGGTGGCCCCACCTCGCAACTTACAGGACTTAAAGGATCTGCTGCTAACATCTTGGTGCCAGATACCCCAGCACACCTTCAGAGGTCTAGTGGAGTCCATGCCTCAACGGGTCAGGGCTGTTTTGGCAGATAAAGGGGGACATACACAATATTAGGCAGGTGGTCATAATGTTATAGCTGATTGGTGTAATTAAACAATTGGGCCAACATACATTTTAATGTTAATGCATTTCATTTAATAAGATAGGGTAAGGCAAAGGGAGTGAATTGGGTAGATAGCTAAGTTTTAATAAGCAATCAGTGCATGCTCAACAACTGATAAAACAACAGCAATGTTTCTAGCTGGTAATCTGCAAATAAACAGTATTTTATATGAAATACATGCATCAATACAGTAAATAAATATATTTTGAATACACTGTTAAATGTGAGGTATTTTTTTTACTGAAATATTATTTATATACACTATGTACAGTGTAAATAGCTACGATACTAGTTACAGGTACTGGAAAGATATTACCAATATTATACAGATTATAGATTTGTTATTTTAGTTGTTGTGCCACTTCAATGATAACAAAATAACAAAAATGCATAGTTTTACTAATTGAGATCTGTGTATTTAGATATAATATTACTGACTTATATAGCGAATCATGTAGTATTATAACACTGTAATAATCTGATAACTTAAAGGGCATAATAACAGTAATGTTAAGCTAATGTGTGTCTGTGTGCAGTGGAGTGTTTAACATCATGACCACTGGTTTCCCTGAGCCTCTTTGTGTTGGAGCAGATATGTGTGTCACTCTCTTTATCGCTCATCTGAGAGACCTTCCCTAGGGGCAGGCGCGAGCACACACAAACACAAACACACACAAACGCACATGCACACTGACGAACACACATGCATACAAACACAGAGACACACACTAACAATTGCCCTCTCACACGATCCCTGTAAGTGGGAATGTCCCCTTTAAGTGCAGCGAGGCGAATGGAACAGCGTCGTCTCCTCCTCTCTTTGACGTAGGACTTCTTATCAACCTATCACTGAGCTAAACCCCGCCCCCACACAGCCGGGAAAGCGAGCAGCTCGGGCGAGTAAGTGACCGACCCGATACTAGATTGATTCTAGACGTTGTATCATTACGACGAATACTGCAATAGAAAGGATGAACTTGTCTTCTACTTGAAAGGAATACGATTCGCGTTAGCTTGGCTGTAGTAGCCCTTTAATTTGATACCTGTCGTCTTCTATTCATACCTCCAACTTATCAGACAAAGACTGTGAGGCGACTTCGTTCTTTTTCCTCAAAGGTTGCCTTTAAACCTTTCCCTTGTTTTTTGAAGGACCTTGTTGGTTACATTTTTTTTTGTTGTAGTGAGATATACCGGACAGCAAAGTGGATTTAACAGGAGCGTCGCCGCCGTCCACCATCCGTTCTCCAAGATGCTATTGGTGTCTCCGCGGCTAGTCGACACACCTCGCATGGAGCCTGTAGTAAGTGAACCACCTTTTCTAGCGTTCTGATAATCACTAGTGCTAATTTGAGGTAGGCTGGAGTGTGTGAGAGGCTGAGCAGCACGACAGCTTCTGTGCGTGTAATGTGCTGTCAGTGTGCGCGAGTGAGAGATAATGGTTCGGGTTAATTAATTGATGGGATATTACACCTGATAGCTGGGTTCCGTTATTAAAGTGAGACAAATCAAATGGTTTGTGTGTGTCTGCGTTCATATGCTGCGGTTTCATTTAATAGGTGTTTAGGCTATTCAGTGATGGCATTTGTAAATTAAAGAGACGGCCCGCCTCTCTTTGTGTGTTTTGTGACACATTGAGCTTGCGACCTGGCCGACAAAAATAAAATCACTAGCCTAAATTTGGTTAGGGAGTAGGATTGATAAATATCCTACAGACGACATAGATTAAACGGCTATAGATGGAGTATTAGCCTACAATAAAGATTACCGCTTATCCTAGGTCGCGGTGTGTCTCACGGAACACCAGCCTCTCGGGTGTTCTAGCACATCATTCAGTGGAAGTTCCGTGAGTAGCTACTCTATTATCGGATATGGTGTGGTTTCTCGGTCGTGCGTCAAAATCGCAACAGAATAACAATTTCCCGGGAAGAGCGTGTGCGAGGACTCCGTCTAAGGCTACTTGTGGCGATTTAATTCAATAGACTTACTGGAGATAATAGCGGCTACAGTACTAAGCTACTACCACCCCTCTAGACGGAGAGTGGCTCAGTGGCTGACTGCTGTTGCCCGCTGTTCAGTTCCAGCTCCAGCTCCTCAGAAAAGGCTTCTTCCCTTTTTTGATAGCAAGTAAAAACCTTTGTGTTCCCATGCTTGTCTGAGCGAGCAGTGAGCGCAGGCGCTAGGCTAGGCTTCAGTGTCTTTCTCCTCTCTCCCTCCCTCTTTCTTTCTCGGATAAAGTCAAGCCAAACCCACGCCTCTCTCTCGGCGCACCAGCATGCGGTCTCCTTGTAGGAATTAAAGCCCATTTATGTGGCTTCTGAATCGGCCGCGCAGTCAGCGGGCTACCGCTCTGTAACAAAAGAGCGGCTCTATAGAGCTGGGTCAGAACGATGCTTTGGTGCAGGAGAGGCTATTTAAATATTACGCTACAGGGCTACTAGAGCCTATTAATGATAATGTGTGTTTGTTTCCCTCCCCCTTCTCTCTCTCTCTCTGATACATTATTTAACTGCGGTGTTAAAAAGAAATGTGTGTATTAGAGGGGGAAACGATTTACGCACCATGTCAGATGGTTGGTTGCTTGATGGCTTGATGCGAAAACATATTGACACAGATACACACACACACACACACACAAATACACACACACACTGTGACTGGGCTGACCGGAGGATTAAAAGAACTGCTAGAATACATAATAAGATTAAAAAAACATGCCGTGTTTGTGCGCGAACGTGTTCGCGAGTGCCCACGGAGTGCGACTCCACAGTCCCTAACCCTATAGAAAGCTATTATTGGACTGGTTCGATTGGCTCAATTCACCAGATCCCCAACACCAACGTCTCCGCACCGCAAGTGCTTCTATCTGGTTTATCAAACAATCCATTTTTGTGTGCCTATACGAAATTCATTTTTTGTATTTTCTAGTTTTATTGACAGATGATACGAATATGAAATTGGGTAGATGGATGAGAGCGATACAGTTCAGAAAGTGAGTGGCTGAGCTGGGTATCGAACCACATGTCCCAAGGGGCATATGTGGTCTGGTGGGCGGCAGCGCTATACGAACAGCAGCCCTGGTTAATAACGTCGCCTTTAATAAAGTCTGTATGCGACGTTTAGTTGTGCTTGAGTAAGGGTTATTTCTTTTGATTAGTTGTCAAAACATGCTGACGGTCCATGTTGCTTTACCGTAGAACGGATCAATGAGGGTGTCAGCTCAATTAAACTAAACGGTGGAATGAAAGCAAGCAGTCATAGTTGTGATTTAAGACTGGATACTACCTCTCTCTATCTCCCACTCTGTGCCTCCCTCGCTCTCTTTTCCCTTTCCTTGGCTTGACACAGATTTAGTTAATTTCCGAGACCGAGCTAGTGCCTCTAAATTTGCTAGGCTAGTTATTTCCTCTTGTTAGTTGATTGCTCAGTCTCTCCCCTGTGTCCATTTTCTCCACATCTCGCTCTCGCTCTCTCTCTGGGTCTTTATAAGTGATATATAGACTCATATCCTGTCTATGAGAAATACAAGTAAGTACAGAGGAAAGGAATGAAAAAATTTCGACTAGTCCTGTTAGCCTCGGGCACATGTAATACACTAGGTAGTGAACAGAGTGGCATTTGGGACACGGCAACAATGTGTGCATGGAGCAGACTAAAGCATGGTGGGCCAATGATGCAATTTGTGATCTAACGGATTGGAATGCAGCCGGGTGAAGTGGAGTTTGCGTGTGCGTGCGTGCGTGTGCGTGCGTGCGTGCACGCGGTAAGAGTTGCGAGCAGACCTTGGAATGCTCGACACAGACTGAAGAATCCTCGTCTCTTCAATGTTGTCTCGCTTTCTTGCTATCTTTCTCCGGCAGTCTCCTGTACCATGTATCTCCTACTGGCACGGACAAGCACATACACATTTATACACACACACAACTCATCAATGCACTCTCCTCTCCACTCCGACCTTCAGTGACCTCTGTCAATACGCACTAATGGTGTTAAATGACCATTGAGAGACCCACTCACACACTCACATACAGACACACACACAGAGTCGTTCAGCTAAATCAGTCTGCTGATCACAGATAGGTCCTATTCTCTATGTCTAACTATTTTCTTGTAATGACCAAATTAGAGTCGGTTTCATTTACATCCGTCAATTCTAACCTAGAAGTTGATGACTCATGGACTTTCCTGGTTTGATTACGGTTCAAACAGCGCTATAATGAATGTCAGTGTTTGCAGTTTTTTTTGCGTGTGCGTGCATGTGCATGTTTGTGTTTTCCAGTTCCACCTGAATATTAAACCAAAATTAAACCTTAAACCTTTGGAATGTGAAACAATTACAGTGTCTGTTTGTGTGTGTGTTTGTGTGTGTGTGTGTGTGGGGGGGGGGGGGGGGGGGGGGGGCGGGGGGCATTGGAGGTGAGACTGACATCCGTATGACTTTAGGCTACTTTTCTAATTATTATTTTTTAAATGGGGGAAATAGCCTAATTAGACAATTATCATAATACTAATAGGTTATTAATAATGAATGAATTGAATACAAACGCATTAACATTCAGGTGCCGATCGGCTGTAGTAGGAGACCGTCTTGGCCTATATATTTAGGGTTTCTGATAGCAGTGTACCATACGGTTACCCACGGTGATAGGCTTTCCCCTCCGGCTCGGCTGCCGGATCCCACTGTTCGCCTCAATTTGAACTGATCCGCGGCCAAATGAGTCAAGCGCTTTGAAGTCTACTGCCATAGACAGACTCCTCCGCCGAGGAATTTGTGTGTGTGTGTGCGCGCGCACGCTTTCAGATCTAACTCGTTCAGCTTATTGCCAACGGTTTCTCAGTCGACGGCGGTGCCCCAAACCGATTCACGCATGCTATGCTTTTCGATGAACTGCGGACATAAAAGCGAACGCTGTTTAGGCGATGCGGTTGACAAATGGGACGGTTCTGTAACGTCAGGCCGGACCGAACTAAACCAAACGAGAGCGAGTACGGCGTAACCGTTGGGAAAACGAGGACTGGTCTCTCCCACCTCAAAGTTTCGGCAACCAACAAGAACAATAACGATTTTAAAAGAGGAGATGTGGGAGGAAGAGTTGTCTTTCATCTGACCCACAGTCTCTAACGATGAGATCACGTATGTAATTGTGTTTGAAGAACAAGAAGGAATTTAACCCTGGTGAATGCGTATCACGCATGCGTGCAGACCCCCCCTCCCACACACAGAGACACATGCTTGTTTTTCTATGCTTGTGGGGCCTAAGAACTTATCCTGACCCAGAAACCCATGTTCCCTATTCTCTAACCTTAACCTAAATAACCTAACTTTTAAGCCTAAACAGAGTCGCTCTCTAAAACCTTGTCCATATACCTAACTGGCAATGCCTGAATTTATCCCAATTCTAACATTAAACTCAAAGTTGTTTCCCTAAATCTAAATCTTAAACTGGAGACTGCATTTTCCCAAGTGGGGACTTTTTAATTTCCACGTTCAGGTCCCCACAAGTACACTTGAACCTTGATCACATACATACACACAGAAACTCACCCAAGCACACACACACACTTAAACCTACATGCATAAAGACACACAATGAACCCTAAAATGGCTTTGATGGTTGAAAGAACTTCTGTTACACTCTGAGACTCTTCTCCAGATTGACTTTGTATCCGCGCCCCCTTAGAGATACCTTGCCCTTTACAGATGACGTGTGTGTGCGAGCGCACGTGCGCGCGCGTGTGTGTGCACGTTCAGTGATAAACAGCCATTTTTGCGCAAAGGATGAAAGGGGGGGATGAATTTCTGCTGATCACCACTGCTGTGCCATATGGTGACTCCTCCAGAGAGCTGGAGATGAAGATGGGGGTGACTGGCGGGGAGGGAGGGAGGGAGTGGGGGGGGGGGGTGGCACGGCCTTGAGATGCGCTGGAGAGAACCAGCTGTTTATTTTCCCCTGCTTCTTTTAGTTGGAATGAGAGGGGGATCCTTTGAAATTGTACATGTGGGACCGGTGTTTGTTACACGTTTCACATTTCGTCTGTCACAAAAACAGGATGAACGTGGCGCTGACCGTTAAGCAGAACGCCCACTCGCCGATTCCCTTGCGACGGTGCAACAGCTATATAAACCAAACAGAGTTATAACAACATATCGCGCTGTGAATACACTGTGAATACACTGTGAATACACTGGGGCAGACAGTGTCCTGTACAGTATTTACAGTGCGTGTGTGAGTGAGCAGCGGGATGGAGGGGGTGTCAGTTCTGAGCATGTGCGGTCACCTTTCACCCACCTGCTCCCTGCCGGCCCTGCCTGTTGACCCAAGGTGGGACTGGAGTGGTGGAAGAAGGAACACGGTGGCATTTGGAACGTGCTCTCTTTCCAACGGAGGTGAAACGGCTTCCTGTCTGACTGGAGGGTTGTGCTTCTCACTGTTTAGCCCCTGGAATCACACACCTCCCTCTTATCAATGGAGTCCAATTACTTGCGAGAGAGGGGGAGGGGTAGAGAAATGGGGGAATTAAAAAGGGAGAGAGCCAGGGTGGAAAATAGAGTGAGAAGGAGAGAAATAGGGAAACATCGAAGTAGTGAGAGAAGAAGAGAAGGGAGAGAGGGAGAGCCATTGCGTCAGTCAGAGAACCAGGAAATAGGACTGTTGCCTAGGGACGGAATCCAAACAGGACACACACGGCAACACGAATTACCAGGTTATCTTTTTTTCCCATGACTCTCTGCGAAGACACGCGCACACACACACACACGCACACACGCATCCAGAATCTTTCACACCTTAGTACAAATCCATAGTTCATAAGTTAGGCCTCGGAGCAGGCTGGAGAGCACGCCGACACAAATTATTCACACACTAACACACTAAGCTCACAGGAATTGTCTGTGATGCCTTGGACCCCCACCAGTCTCTCCCTCTCCATACCTCTGCTGTCTGTTGTCTCTGTTGTCTCTGTTGTCTCCATACCTCTGCTGTCTGTTGTCTCTGTTGTCTCTGTCTCTCTGTTGTCTCTGTTGTCTCCATACCTCTGCTGTCTGTTGTCTCTGTTGTCTCTGTCTCTCTGTTGTCTCTGTTGTCTCCATACCTCTGCTGTCTGTTGTCTCTGTTGTCTCTGTTGTCTCCATACCTCTGCTGTCTGTTGTCTCTGTTGTCTCTGTCTCTCTGTTGTCTCTGTTGTCTCCATACCTCTGCTGTCTGTTGTCTCTGTTGTCTCTGTCTCTCTGTTGTCTCTGTTGTCTCTGTTCTCTCTGCTGTCTGTTGTCTCTGTTCTCTCTGCTGTCTGTTGTCTCTGTTGTCTCCATACCTCTGCTGTCTGTTGTCTGTTGTCTCTGTCTCTCTGTTGTCTCTGTTCTCTCTGCTGTCTGTTGTCTCTGTTGTCTCCATACCTCTGCTGTCTGTTGTCTCTGTTGTCTCCATACCTCTGCTGTCTGTTGTCTCTGTTGTCTCTGTCTCTCTGTTGTCTCTGTTGTCTCCATACCTCTGCTGTCTGTTGTCTCTGTTGTCTCTGTCTCTCTGTTGTCTCTGTTGTCTCCATACCTCTGCTGTCTGTTGTCTCTGTTGTCTCTGTTGTCTCCATACCTCTGCTGTCTGTTGTCTCTGTTGTCTCTGTCTCTCTGTTGTCTCTGTTGTCTCCATACCTCTGCTGTCTGTTGTCTCTGTTGTCTCTGTCTCTCTGTTGTCTCTGTTGTCTCTGTTCTCTCTGCTGTCTGTTGTCTCTGTTCTCTCTGCTGTCTGTTGTCTCTGTTGTCTCCATACCTCTGCTGTCTGTTGTCTGTTGTCTCTGTCTCTCTGTTGTCTCTGTTCTCTCTGCTGTCTGTTGTCTCTGTTGTCTCCATACCTCTGCTGTCTGTTGTCTCTGTTGTCTCCATACCTCTGCTGTCTGTTGTCTCTGTTGTCTCTGTTGTCTCCATACCTCTGCTGTCTGTTGTCTCTGTTGTCTCTGTCTCTCTGTTGTCTCTGTTGTCTCCATACCTCTGCTGTCTGTTGTCTCTGTTGTCTCTGTCTCTCTGTTGTCTCTGTTGTCTCTGTTCTCTCTGCTGTCTGTTGTCTCTGTTCTCTCTGCTGTCTGTTGTCTCTGTTGTCTCCATACCTCTGCTGTCTGTTGTCTGTTGTCTCTGTCTCTCTGTTGTCTCTGTTCTCTCTGCTGTCTGTTGTCTCTGTTGTCTCCATACCTCTGCTGTCTGTTGTCTCTGTTGTCTCCATACCTCTGCTGTCTCTGTTGTCTCTGTTGTCTCTGCTGTCTCTGCTGTCTCTGTCTCTCATGCCCGCTGTAGGGATTGGGTGCATTCTGTCTCTGCATGTTGTCAACCACCCGGAGCACCTTGACAACTAAGGCTCTTCTGTAAGTGTAAATGTGCTTCTCATTCTCCTCTCCCTCTCTCTCTCTCTCTCTCTCTTGTTCTGTCTCTCTCTCTCTCTCTCTCTCCGGTCAGCGGGGGGGCTGGGTTGCACTCGTTGCTAATTTTATCCCTGCATTTATAAACATCAGAGTAGCAGATCAAGGACTTTACACTACCTAGGCTTGTTGGCGTGTCTGTGCGCGCACGCGTGTGTGTGTGTTAATCTGAATTCTGATTGTGGAACAGGGTGTAATTGTTATCTTGCTGTGTTTGTAGCACCCCTGTTGCACCATTCACCGCCCACTCACACACACACAGACACACACACTCACACAGACACTCACACAGACACACACACACACACACTCAGACTCACAGACACTCACACAAACACACACAGACTCACACTGACACAAACACAGACACACACCATGTTGGAGACTTTCTCCATATGACTGGGACCTAACTTGTGGTAGGAGCTGTGATGAAACTCTCTGCAACTGCCTCAAGCAGCAGGGTGATCACAGCAGACCCACTTCCACACAAGAAATTTGTCCGGTCGTTTAAACGTCTGTATGTGAGTGAGATCTGGGGCGAGGGCTGTTACACATTAACAGACCGGGGCCGGGTGAAAGGGTGGACCGTTAAGCCATCAGCTTTGTCGCCTCCACTTCACATGTCGCTTTTTACTTCACTTCACTGTTTACCAGACGTTTCGGATCCCACCGAGCCCTTTGGACGAGCGTCAGATATTGACTTGAGGCAGTGAGACCTTGTTGGAAGCAGACCGGATGGAAAGAATGGAAAGCAAGAAGAAGTGAATGAAAGAAGGAGAGAGCTGGGGAAAGAGGAGAGACATGGGTTTCATTTGGAATTGGTGTTTTTGTGTGTGTGTGTGTGTGTGTGTGTGTGTGCATGTCTGTGCATGTCTGTGCGTGTGTTTGTATCCAGTGTGATCTCTCTGTGGCCCATCGAAATGGAAGAGTCTTAAATTATTCATGTGTAGATGGAAATGGATGGGGAACCATTTTCTTTATATATTTATTTATTTTAAATTCATTATTTATAAACAAAGAGACTGTGCTGCTATTTATAGGAGGTACACATACTGCTTTTCATATATAGCAAATGGGACGGCAGGTGTGTGTGTCGATGTGTGTGTGTCAATGTGTGTGTGTCTCTGTGTGTGTGTGTCAGTGTGTGTTTGTGTTAGTGTGTGTGTCAGTGTGTGTGTGTGTGTCAGTGTGTGTGTGTCTCTGTGTGTCTGTGTCAGTGTGTGTGTGTGTGTGTGTGTGATTCTGTGTGTGTGTCTGTTTGTGTGTGTCTGTTTGTGTGTCTGTTTGTGTCAGTGTGTGTGTGTGTCTGTGTGTGTGTGTCTGTGTGTGTCAGTGTGTGTGTGTGTCAGTGTGTGTCTGTGTGTGTTAGTTTTCTGGTGGATAGAATGCTACATGCATTCCTTTCACAGAGAACAGGGTGGATATTCAAAACAGAGATTTCCATTGTGTCTTACCCATTTATCACGTCACCCACAACTCCCTCCCTCTCTCACTCTCTCCCCCTCTCTCGCTCTGTTGTTTATAACACTCAGACATTTCCCTCAACCTTTCATGTTGATAAAGTTGCAGTAACCTGGCCTTCTGACCCTGTGTATACGTGTGTGTGTGTTGTTTGTGCTCGTGTGTGTGTGGAGGGTCACTATCCAGTGTCACACACACACACATTCAGTAACAGATTGTGCCAGCGAGCCCATTGAGTAACCTGAGATCTATTAATGCTTTACCATTACTGGTCTAAGCCACTGCGACAGAGTCTGGTTACACACACACACACACACACACACACACTGGATTCGGGTTCAGCCTAGGATTTGGTAATAAAGTTAATTGATTAATCGTCGTTCAGGAACCATTCCACTTTAGCCTTAATAGCCTAATGTAGAGCTCTGATTGGAGAGTGCTCCGACGAATCACTTCAAGGCTATTATTAACACTTAGAGGCCCTCATCTCCAACACGCATATTCGGCTGGAGGGTGGGAGGGAGGGAGTGTGGGGGGTGAGGCAGTTGTGAGAGGAATTTTAACTGACCAATCATTTCCTGGGACGGCTGACGATCTGCTGCCTGCCTGTCTGTCTCTTGCTCTCCCTCTGTGTCTCACACACTCTCTGCTGGTAGCGTACCACACTGAAAGGAGTCGTCTGTGTCTGAGTGTGTGTGTTTGGTGTGTGTGAGCTCGTGCCTGACATGCATGTGTTGGATATGGATGGCTCTTCTTGCACTTACAGCCTCGCTCAGACAACCATCAGCGTGTGTGACATCTCCAGGCTGTAGAGAGTGTGTGTGTTTTGCACAATGAGGTCTTGTTGTGAGGAATGTCTCTGTATGAATCACTGTATCTGGTGAGGTTCCCACACAACGCAGCGTTGTCACACGCGCTCCGTTACATAAGCATAAAGTAGTCAACACAAAAGGGCTTCGTCAACCTTGAGGTACTTGAAAAACCACGACTTTAACAGAAACAGCAATATCAAGAAAAGCAACAATATAAACAACATAAAAAACTAGAGTATCAAAAAAACTACAATATCACTAAAAACATCAACAAAAACAACAATATCAACAACATCAACAAAAACAATATAAACAAAACCAACATTATCAACAAACACAGCATTGTCAACAACAGCATCCAACAAAAACTAAATTATCAACAACAACATCCACAAAAACAACAATATCAACAACATTGAGCCGGGCTCAGTTCACCCTTCCTCGTTGCTGCGTTGTTGATATCATTTGATAACGGTTTATGATTTCTCAATGTACTTTTACTTTTGTTGTTGATAAGTCAAGACGTCGTGTTTAAAACCTAGCCTTCCTTGTGATGTACTAATTTAAGAAGGTTATATCGAGGTTACACCACAGGCCCTAGGGTGGTGTGGCGAAAATCATTTTGATTTGTGGACTTTGACCCCCCCCCTCAGATCTGGTAAGCAGGTATAACTCCAGGTATAACTCCAGGTATAACTCCAGGCCTTTCACAGTGCGATTAATGATGAAGATGGATCCGGTGTTTTTCCAATCAGGTCGCATTTTGTCTTCCTTTGCTCCTGGACAAAAACCATGGCAATCCACCGCGACCACGTGCCGTAGCTCTACTTATTCATATTCATAATCATTTAAAGACACACCCACAGGACCAGGGAAAAGCAGCATGATTGGACAGTGACTCCCGGGGTGGGGCCGGCTTTATGCATGTTGGTGAGTGTGTAGTCCTGCCCTGTGCAGCTGGAGGCCTGGTTCCAGTCCCCCCAGTCAGTGGCTGCTAATGTTCACCGTTATTACATCAGTGGATCACCGTGGGTTGGAGGGAGACTAGTCAGCACACGTCTCAAATCCACATTCCAGCCCGTGCGCATTTCTTCTCGTGAGCGAACGGGCTATAAATACACGTTCCCACGCCGTTTACCCCGGGGCCACGGGGACAGAGCGCGCGGCGAGCTAGACTTCACGCAGCTGCTGTTTGCAGGCTAGTCCCGCAGTCGGCCGGCGTGAGGAATGGGCTCGTTCCACGCGCGCTACGTGCTGTCGAATCGCTAATGTTCAGGTTGGGGCTGCAGCGTTTGTGTGAGAGGTTAGGCCTGGTGTCTGGCAGCGGTGAGGAACGAAGCAGGCCTCGAATGGGATTGGAAATGGGCTCCCACAAATGCGTCCTCGTCCGGCGTTTGGTCGCCGGCTCTGTGGTAACAGCGCATCGCAGCGGTGTGTCGGGTTTACGTGGTCGTGACGGCCCGCCGGAAGCCTCGTTCATGCTGATGTTGACATTTCAAAACAGTCCAAAGTCCGGGTTAATGGGTTGACCATAAGCTGCTGTATGGTCAAGGGTTAGGTTTTGGAGAAGGTCAAGGTTATGTTAGGGGCTAGGGTTAGGAAGGTTACATTTGGGTTAAAATAAGGGTTAGGGAAGGTTAAGTTAAGGGTTATGGTTAGTTAAGAGTTAGAGTTTAAGGCAGAGACATTACAAGGATCTCAGATAGCAGTAACCCCCACTCATAGCCAAACTAAAATCCTGCTTCCTGTCATACAGGACTGTTTCCCACAGTGTGTGAGTGTGTGTGTGTGTGTGTGTGTGTGAAGATCTCAACCTCTTCTTACACACTACATTAAAGACGAGAGGAAACTCTAAATCATGTTCCCTCTTTTCCAATCTCTCTTTCCCTGTCTTTCTTCCTCTCTCTCTCTGTCTTTCTTCCTCTCTCTGTCTTTCTTCCTCTCTCTCTCTCTGTTTCTTCCTCTCTCTCTCTCTGTTTCTTCCTCTCTCTCTCCTCCCTGGTTCTTTCCTTGTCCTACTGCACGAGTTTGAAAAATAATTTCCCGGAATTTTCCAAAGTGGGAGACAGGAAAAACAGAGTTATGTTAAGACAGATAGCGCAGGAGAGATGAGAAGGAGATGAGAGAGACCAGAGAGATACGTTGTTGGGACCGACGAATAAGACGTCTTCACCTCCCCATGGAAACCACACAAAAGAGCGCACATCAAACGAGACAGCTTTTAAAGTAGATGAGAGATACGACTCACTTCAAATGATTTCTCCCATGGTGGCGAGGCATTGCAGATGACACACACACAGTTTCTCAGCCACAGACTTGATCATTTTGTAGGCTACAGAAGCTTTAGTCATTTGTTTTGAATAGAGGCACTGTTACACTCACCACTTTACGTTCTCCCTCGGATTTTCTATCTCTCCCTCTCTCTCCCTCTGTCTCCCTAGTTCTCCCTCTCTCTCCCCTTTCCAAGACAAACATGGGTTCAGCCAGACTGGGGCTCCGCTCGCCCCCAGGACCAGAATTCCACAGCTACCCTGGAGCCAGAGAATTTATATACCTCCTATATCTGCCTTACCGCCCTACCTCCCTCTCTCCCCCTCTCTCTCTCTCCCTCTCTCCCCCCCTCTCTCTCTCTCTCCCTCTCTCTCCCTCTCTCTCCCTCTCTCTCTCTCTATCTCTCTCTCCCTCTACCTCTCCCTCCCTCCCTCCCTCTCCCACTCTCTCTCTCTCTCCCTCTCTCCCCTCATCCTCTCAGCTGAATTGCAACTAAACTGTTTGGGGGGGACTAGAGGAGAGGTAATGGGGGAGTGTTGACTGTATTTTTCCAGACATGTTGCCGATGTGTGTGCAGGAGTGAGGTGAAAATGGATCGGCGGCAGCCGCGTCCTCGCCGTTTGCACGCTGGACTGGCCAATCCCTCCCCGTTCTCATTCGAGCTCTTTTCTCCAGTCCAGCTGTTCCTGGCCCGACTTGCGCGCGCACACACACACACACACACACACATACACTTTCCTACATCAGGACCCGATCAACAGCAGCACTGCAGACACAGCTGCTCGGCATGACATCACCCCGCGGACTGGTGTGTGTGTGTGCGTGTGTGTGTGTGTGTGTGTGTGTGCATGTGTGTGTGGGTACACGTCCACGAGCACACCTGATTCCTATAGCTCCATGAAGCCAGACCTATCCCAGAATGTTTCTGGCCAACAGTCGTCCACACAGATGGCTCTACACTGAGCTGCCATTTAGGCATCGCATTCCCAAATTTGATATGCCTAGATTCTTGAGGAGAAGAACAAAACAGCATAGAGAACAAGAGAGAGAGAGAGATACAGATACAGACACAGGGAAGAAGAAAACAAAAGACAGATAGAGACAGTGAGAAAGCCATCCTTATTCATCTTTAGTGAACCTGGGACAAAACATCTCAGAACCAGAACCCCCTTAGCTATGAAAAAAATACTGTTAAAAATAGAATACAGCTAAATATTTAGCTCCCGCTTTCCAGTTAAATACAGATGTTCTGCCAAACTGGGTCAGCCCTCCGAACCACCCGATCAGCACTTCCCGTTAAGTCTGACCGGTCCCACGCCCGGATCCGAGTGTGGCCGGCCCGTTCCGTGCGCGTGTCTGGTGAGAAGTGGCGCTGTTATGTTTGCAGTGTGTCGCTGTTTCCTATAGAGCTGGCCCAAAGAAATTGGTGCAATTATGCAGCATTCACGCGGGACAGGCAGGAGAGGAGCTGAAAACAGCCCCCCCCTCACCGTCCTGTTAGGGCCGCTCAACTCCTCCTCTCTGAGGAATGTGTCTTTCTAGGTCCCAGTTATTATAAACACTTTAAACATAATGTGCCCTCCCACTTTACCTATCTCTCCAGCTGTCTGTCTCCTCAATCTCTCTACACATCTGTCTGTCTGTTTCCTCTATCTGTCTGTCTGTCTGTCTGTCTGTGTGGTTGTCTTTCTCACCTCTCTGTCTCTCTCTGTCATTCTGTATCTGTCTGTCTCTTGTCTGACTGTCTCTCTCTGTACTTCTCTCCCTGTCTGTAATCTCGAATGAATGCACAGACAGGTCTGTGTCTTGGCACATCATTATATATATATGTGTAAGAACTCCACTTTAAGGTCTTAGGCATTTCAAGGGTTGGACACACACACACACACACACTCTGTGGCTGACCCCCTGAAAGACGTTGGTCCGGCAGGCCGCTTGCTGAATAAGAAATCAAGTGGCTGTGTGTTAAACCGAAACCTGCAATCAATAAGACGCTGATATAGCCTCAAGGACACAAACACACACACACACACACACACACAAAAAGGTCTCAGTGGCGCCATTTTATGAGTGTGTTAATTACTGTGACGTTTTGAGTTGTGGTTAAAGTCATGTGATTCATTAATTAGGGACGGAGAAAGAGAAGAAAGGAGGAGAAAGAAGAGAGGAGACAGAGTGGACTGGAAATGACCGTCTGCTTTTATTCCTCTCTCTCTTTCTCGTCTTCTGGCTGTCCATCGGTTTGCGATTCAGTCAGTGATCAGAAAAAGGTGTGTGTTTGTGTGTTTGTGTGTGTGTGTATGTGTGTGCAGGCTGTAGGACAAGCTGCCTTCGTGCCTGACACACACTTGTAATGGAATGCCATTAGTCAGTGGACCAGCACATGGACACACACACACACACTCACACATAAGCAGGTACTCTCATGCTTGTGTGAACAAGATGTGAAAGGTTGAGTGAAAGACGGACTCCTAAATGCCCCCCCCTTCTAGTACCCTACCCCTGACCAGACACATAGGGGTCTGGTTTGAAGTAGCAGTCTTCCTAAAGCATAGTGTGCAACTTGGTACTCAAACAGAGGGTGTGCCAGAAGAGGGTTCTTGACACTTTTCTATTCCCTCCCTCCCTCTCACTTTCGTTTCTTTCCTCTCGCTCACCCTCTTTCTTTCTCTGTCCATTTCTCTTCTTTCAATCCCTCTGTATTCTACCTTTGTGTTGGCTCTGCATAATCAAAGAGGGGGATGGAGTGAGAGGGGGGAGTTGAGGGAGGGGTGGAGTACGGCCTTGAAGCAACATTCCTTTAGCTTTGGCCAAAGCTCAGAGGATGGGGAGAGAAAGGTCGAGATGGAGAGGGGAAGAGCGAGGGAGATGGGGAGGGAGACAGGGAGAGAGAGGGAGACGGGGAGGGAGACAGGGAGAGAGAGGGAGACGGGGAGGGAGACAGAAAGAGAGAGGGAGCAAGGTCGGAGAGCTCATTTTGAACTAGCTCTTCTGACGGCGCCTGCTCATACATATTTTATGAGCGCTAACACACACACTTAGAGGCTGAGGTGTGTGTGTGTGTGTGTGTGTCTGTGTGTGTGTGTGTGTCTATGTTCAGAAGAATCTCTACAGCAACAGTCTTGTGCAACCTCCTCCCTGTGGCCTCTTGCTCTTTCTAAAATATGTCTTCTTGCTCTCTGTTTACCTCGCCTTCCCTCTCCCTCCATCTATCTTTTAAATGTCCAGGGCTTTATTGGGAAACATTTGTTTGATATTGCCAAAGGATGTTGACATTTCTACCTTATCTATTTATCTATTTATAGTTGTATCTATCCACAGTGTTTTTGGAAATGATTCAGACCCCATCACTTCCTCCACATTTTGTTGAGTTACAGACTTCAGTTATAATTGATTAAAAATGTTTTGCCTTCAGTCTGTACATAGTACTTATAATGACCAAGCAAAAACACCTTTTTTGAAATGCGTGCCAATTTATAAAAAATAATGTGCAGAAGTATTCAGAACTTTTTCCATGACACTCCAAATTGAGCTCAGGTGCATCCTGTGTCGTGTGATCATCCTTGAGATGTCTCTAGAACTTGATTTGTTCTCCTTTGGCAAATTCAATTGATTGGACATAATTTAGAAAGGCACACATATGCCTATATAAGGTCCCACACTTATAGACAAGCACCCAGAGCAAAATCCAAGCTATGAATATCAAAGATAGAATTGTGTCATATCATATATCTGGGAAAGGTTTTGAAGAAATGACTAAGACATTGAAAGATTCCCAGGAGTACAGTGGTCTCCATCATTGTGAAATGAGGATGTTTGAAACCACAGAGTCTCTTCCTAGTACTGGCGGTCTGGCCCAAATAAGTCACTGCCCAGAAATGTTTTCATGCAGAGACGGGACACTGTATCAATCAGACTTATATGGTGGAGTGGCTGGACAGAAGCCTGAATGCTAAGCGTAATGACTGGCAAAAATAAGGAATCTCATCACCTGGGTAATAAGATCATTATGGCAAAGCATGGTGGCGGAAGCATCATGTTATGGGGATGCTTCTCAGCGGCAGAGACTGGGGGGACTGTTTATGATTGAGGGAAGGATGAATGGAGAACAATACATAGAAGTCCTCGTAAAAAAACGATCCAGAGCACACACGACTACAGTTAGGGGAGAAGAGGATGTTTCAACCCAACATCAACCCCTAAGCACATAGCCAAGACAACAGTGGAGCAGCTTTGGGACAAGTATTGGAATGTCTTAAAGTGCCCCTGCCAAAGCCCGGGCTTGCACCCAATTGAACATCTGATAGCCCTGAAGATTGTAGTTCATTGACGCTCCCCATCCAATCTGACAGAGCTTGGGAGGATCTGCAAGGTAGAATGGGAGAAACTGCCCAAATCCAGGTAGAGACATACTTAAGAAGTCTCAAAGCTGTGATCTCTGCCAACAAAGCTTTTACAAAGGACTGAATAAAGGGCCTGAATACTGTACATGAGAGATATCTATTTTTTACATTTTTGTTTTGCAAACTGGCACAAATGTCTGAGAATGTGCTTTCTCACCAAAGAGTGGAGAAAGTGAAGGGGTCAAAATGATTTCTGTATGACTATCACTGTATAACTGTTGCTGCTTTCTATCCTGCTATCACTACTATCAGTATCTATCTATCAAATTCTATGCTCTACATCTATCGATCTATCTATATATAAATCTATCAATATCTTTCTATAAGCTATCTGTCACTTCTATCTATTGCTACTATCTGTCTACTGTAGAACTATCCATATCTTTTTCTATCATATCTATCTAATCTCTCTGTCTTTCAGTCTGTCTGTTTTTAATTTGCCAATAAGCTGTAGTACTGGGCATTGAGAGCAGCCTGATCTCCAATGTGATGGTAAAGAGACTAGAAGGACAGTGACAGATGGAAGGAAGAGAGCTGATTGGCTAAGGAGTTGATGAGGGAGGAGCTGTAGAGCGTGGGGCCGTTCCAATGAGTGCAGAGCCAGAGATTATTATCTCTCTTTATTTTCCCTTGTCATTCATATTTTAAGTACTTGCACATTTTCACAACACTGTACCCAGCTAATCATATAACATTTAAAATGCCTTTAAAAAGATTTTAATGTAATGTTTAAAAACATTTCTTTACTAACTAATTCCAATATTGTTATTTTAATTGTATCTTTCTTATTTTCCACTTGCTTTGGCAATGTAAACAAACATCTACCATGCCAATAAAGCTATTTGCATGTAATTGAATTTAAAAGAAAATGAGAGAGAGAGAGAGAGAGAGAGAGAGAGAGAGAGAGAGAAAGACTGTGTACAGAGTATGTGAGCTAATGACAGGGAATCCTTAAACTAACCTTTTGGATAACACACACACACACACAGACAGCTCGGGTGAAGAGTGATTCTAAACAGCTGAGCTTGTTTCCATTGAGCTTACTTTGGCTCTCCCCGCTAACACTTCGCCAGCCTCTTAACCAGAACCAAACACAAGCAATACACAAACACAGCATACACACACACACACACACTGCTGTCCTTTGAGTGACTCCTGTCCTGTTACCTCAGGGAGATCCCCTCTCTAATGTACTCACAGAAACAGGCCCTGTTACCCGGCTAGTGTCTCTGTCTCTCTGTCAGTCTCCCTCTCTGTCTATCCTTCTCTATCTGTCTCCCTTTCTGTTTGTCTCCATCTCTGCCTGTCTATCCTTCTCTATCTGTCTCCCTTTCTGTTTGTCTCCATCTCTGCCTGTCTATCCTTCTCTATCTGTCTCCCTTTCTGTTTGTCTCCATCTCTGTCTGTCAATCCTTCTCTATCTGTCTCCCTTTCTGTTTATATCCATCTCTGTCTGTCTGTCTATCTCTATCTGTCTCCCTTCCGGTCTGTCTGTCTATCTCTATCTGTCTCCCTTCCGGTCTGTCTGTCTATCTCTATCTGTCTCCCTCCCTCCCTCTCTCTACCTGTTTGTCACTGTCTCCATCTCTCTGTCTTTCTGTCTCATTTAAACGGTCTGTCTTTCTCTCTCTCTCTGTGTTTATATCTCTCCCTTTGTCAGTGTCTATCTCATTCTCTCTGTCCGTATCTCTCATTTGGTTTCTCTCTCTCTTTCTTCCCTGTCACTTCTATCTCATATCTGGAGAGTCCAGATGCAGTATGTTTGGAGAATATCAATGTGTGTGTGTGTGTGTGTGTGTGGCATATCTGTGAGTGTGTGTTGAATGGAGGCTCGTTAACATGGATCAGGGATCTGTGTTTTGCAGCTTGTCTGGTGGAGGCCTGGTGTGTGTTGACAATTAGCCGTCCATTGAAACGTACCAGAGACCCTTTATAAGATATGATGTAAAGGCCCTGGGTTCCAGCTGAGATAGTTACATTTAGCCATTTCAGTTACATTTTAGATTTCAAGTATTCTTACGAATCCAAATACAAGTATTATGTTATTGTATTCATGTATTGTAATTAATGGAATTATTTTCATTTTCAAATGAATCTCCTTTTGACCCTAGATGTGGGCAATGTGCTGTATACAAATTAATTACAAATGTTTTTTATTATATTTGTCATGGTATTAATCTAATTGTCAGACCCTAGCCTTTTGGTTAGAGCATGAAACCGAAATGTGGCTAGTTCAAATCCCCGAGCCCGCAAGGTGAAACACCCGTGCCCTTGAGCAAGTCACCTAACCGCAGTTGCTCCCGGGGGCAAAAAAGCAGTGGCCAAATGTATGTATTCTATTCTGTTGTATCATAATGATCAAGTATATTGTGTGTGTGGACAAACCTGCTGAAGAACATGCATCGCTAAGATCAGGCAACAGTGCAGGTCAAGGATGTTCTTTGTGTGTGTAGGGAGAGAATCACATTAACTGCATCCATCCGGTCTCACAGCAACGTAGGTCTATATAATAGGACTGTAATAGCAGTTTCAGTGTGAGGATCTCATTGGCTCCAGCTAGCCGAAGGCATCCCAAGACTCATTTGCATACGGACCTCCGTTCAAGTCTCGACATGATCTTAAATATGCCCTTTCATAGCTATACTGTCTGTGAGTGTGTCTGTGAGTGTGTGTGTGAGTGTGTGTGTCTGTGAGTGTGTGTGTGTGTGTGTGTGAGTGAGTGTCCCAGTGCACTGATGGTAGTTGACAGGCAGAGGGCTGAGTGAGGTGGCTGGCTGGCAGGGGGGCTGGAACTAGGTCAGGATACACACACACACACACACACACACAGGGAGCAGCCCTGGGGCACATAGTCAGCACACACCCACTAGTATTTTACGTTTCGACAGTGTTTTTAAAAATATATTTATCAACCGTCTAGAATTGAACTGTGTGTGTGTGTGTGTGTGGTTTCAGTGGGTGTCCATGTTCCTCCTTCTTCTCATCAACCGACAGTGGTGTAAGTTGTGTGTGTGTGTTTGTGCTGGGGTGAAAGGAAAGCATTGGTAGGACAAAGGACAAAGAACACATGATACACAAACACACACACATTCTACAGAGCCAATCACACACACACACACCCACACACACACACACTGTACAACATTCTATCAGGAACATACACACACACACACACACACACACACACACACACTGTACAACATTCTATCAGGAACATACACACACAGCGCCTCACACTCATTGACAGACAGAAAAATAGGTCCACGGTGGGAAAACAGGACCATATGTGTAATGTAATAGAAGTCGTGTGTGTGTGTTTGTGTCGGTCAGTGGTGTCACCAGCATCCGCGAGTTCCAGACCACATGATCTCAGACGGATAGAATCGATAGTAGAGGATGTGTCCGGTGGTTTATGTCCCGTGCTGATGACATCACAAGGCAGGGACAGGCGACCCTGAGGTCAGAAGTCAGATCGGCGCTAATGGCTGCTACGTCTATGATGTCACTCCCGACGCCAGCGTCCCTCAGATCGCCTTCATTCATCAGTCCCATGTACTGTTGCCACTATCTGTTTCCTCCGCTAACCTGCGACCTTGGGGATCATCAGAGACAGGCGATTCGTCGCTCTCCTCGAAGACCTGGCCCTGCCTGCCGGTCGTGCCTCACCCTCGTCCGTCCCAGAGGGGGGTCGTCGTGGAACCGTCTGTCCTCCCTGCGTCATGTCGTCACGGCGAGCTCTCAGGGCATCAAGGTTTCGAAGCACCAGGCTCTTGAGGCCTATTGCCATGGCTGCGCCCACCAAAATGTGGCGCCTGAGCCGGTCGGGGAACTCGGGGGCGTGCGTGTGTGTCTGTGTGAGAGACCAATTGAAAAGAATGACAAAGAAGGACAAGGAGAATCTTAAAAGGGAAGGAAAGAGACAAAAGATGAACCTAGGAAGAGGGAGCGAGGGATGGAGAGAGAGAGAGAGAGAAGCAAACAGCTGAGCTCACTACCGTCACAAGGCTGCAGGTGGAATGAGGGGGTGGGGTGGGGGGGGTTTCAAACAAAAGGCACTGAGTTTGGCCGTCTTGTCCCCCTCCGACTCTCTTTTTCCTCCCCCTCTGTCCTGCCATGTCCTCCCTCTCTCTCCTCTACGTAAGGCCATATCCACATTTCATTTCTCATCTCTCTTCTTTTGATGGACGAGCCCTGGCAGAGCAGGCTGGAACAGGAGAAATGCGACGGACAGGAAACGTAGCGCGAGTGAGTGTGCGTCTCGGACGCACTTCTGTGAATTATCAGACTCCGGCTAAAAGAGGACATCTCGGGAGCCGCGAACAAAGATGGACAGTCAGATGTTGGCAGAACAGTTTGTACTCCGCGTTTGGACCAAAGCTAAGACATGTCAACAGGACTGCTGTTTCAATTCTCTGCCTCTGGATATAGTTGTTTCCTGGCTCGGTTAAAGTACTTGTATATCTTGGTGTCTTTGTATCTTTGCTCAGCAAAGATAATTATATATATTGGTGTCTTTGTATCTTTGCTCAGCGAAGGTAGGTGTACATCTTGGTGTCTTTGTATCTTTGCTCAGCGAAGGTAGTTGTACATCTTGGTGTCTTTGTATCTTTGCTTAGCCAAGGTAGTTATATATCTTGGTGTCTACGTATATTTGCACAGCAAAGGTAGTTGTACATCTTGGTGTCTTTGTATCTTTGCTTAGCCAAGGTAGTTATATATCTTGGTGTCTACGTATATTTGCACAGCAAAGGTAGTTGTACATCTTGGTGTCTTTGTATCTTTGCTCAGGGAAGGTAGTTGTACATCTTGATGTCTTTGTATCTTTGCTCAGGGAAGGTAGTTGTACATCTTGATGTCATCGTATTTCTGTAATTCTGTCGCTAGCCACAGTTGCTACATCGGACAGGATTACCCCACTGCCCTGTCCTTAACCCTGCCCGTTTCAACATTAGGTGCGATTCTGTCATGGTCATGCAGCCGAAACAAACGCGCGCCTTAACGCATCCACACACACTGTCACACACACACGCACTCGGTCATGCTCGGTCCCGCTATGCGGGCAGACATAGTCCAGGTTGATGTGATTACGCTGGCTCGGCGCCAGGCGTAAAGGGGAATTCAGGTGAGATCATCGCTCCAGCCAGCTCTGTTCTGCGCATTCCCTAATCCCAATCCCATCTTATGGTCCTGGGTGGCCCACTTGGCGAGAGCATGGCGCTCACGTTCCCGTTGGACGTTCGTACAGAGGACCTGGCCAGCGGTGTTGCTCTGCATAGCTTTGGCCCACGTTCTACGCCAGTCTACATGTTGTGATTCTACGTTTGGACGTCAGTGCGATAAGCCGTCCTCTTCCTCTTCTCAATCTGATGTCGCTGTAGCTGCCACTGACAATTACGGCCGTCGGCGAACCAGACAGCTCTAGCAGCAAACCAGGAAGCAGACACGCTGAAACGTCACAATTTGAGATCAAAGTTTCCGGGCCCAATTCTCAGTTGATCTGGGGGAGGTAGTTGACGGTAGCTGCTGGCCAAATGCACTCGCGTTTAAAATAACCTCTCTTATGTCCATATTTTTGGCCACTTATTTGTTGTTTTATACAAGTGGGCGAGGCAGAGTTCATAGGCAGCGGTGATGTTCCTCTACGCCAAACGAATGTTGAGCCAAAACGTTTAAAATGGGACATCTAGAGTGACTCTGCGTCACTCACCGTCACAGCAGTTAAATGGGAGGTTGTGGGTTTACTGGTCTGAAGAGATTAAAGACTGTAGGTCGAGAGAGAGAGACAGACCAACAGAGAGAGAGAGATACAAGCCTACAGAAAGACAGAAACAGCGAGACAGAGGGTGAGACAGACAGACAGAGAGTGAGACAGAGACAGACAGACAGAGAGTGAGACAGAGACAGACAGAGGGTGAGACAGACAGACAGAGACAGACAGAGAGACAGACAGATGGTGAGACAGACAGAGAGTGAGACAGAGCCAGAGACAGACAGACAGAGAGTGAGAGAGAGACAGACAGAGAGGGAGACAGAGACAGACAGAGGGTGAGACAGACAGACAGAGACAGACAGACAGAGAGACAGACAGACAGACAGAGAGTGAGACAGAGATATGAACAATGGGACAGGGACTGACTTATGGAGGGTTGACTTACTTACTTCCTAAACGAGTTCTCAGACTAGCAGCAACCAAACACTGAGCAAACATAATCCACATTTAAAGGGATAGTTGAGGATTTCGGCAATGAGGCCCTTTACGTACTTCACTGTAATCAGATGAACTAAGGGGGGGGGGGGGGGGGGGGGGGTGGGTGTCTCCTTGCAATTTGAAGGGAGTGGAAATGGGAAGTTCATGATTTCAGCTAGCACAATGACGTGAACTATGGGGCTAGCTGTTCACGTAGACCTTCACTCAATCAGCTAGTTCGCACCGGCGTCCAAAACGACTCCTTTCATACTGGCACAGATACCAGTGTTCACCTACTTCAGTGGAGGTATGTATGGTGCTCCATTCCCAAAAATGTTGAACTGCCTCTTTAACAATCACCATAACAACACACCAACCAGTTACATAAACAGCTAATGAGGAATCTACATCCCCCTCTCTCTTTTCTTTCTTTCTCTCTGTCTTTCCCTACCCTCCCCTCCTCCCTCTGCCCCCCCCCTCATCGTTTTGTATATTTCGGTTGGCTGTGGTTGATAGTATACAGTACACCCCCCCCCCCCCCACACAGCCCCGCCCCCTCCCCACTCTCCGTCTCAATGGCATGAATGGAGTCCATTATGGTGGAGGGGATTTTCCTTCATCGCCCGGGCAACCTGTAGAACTCCCGTATTATGGGTTGTCCCTCAACCTGGAGGGAGATGGGGGAAGAGAGAGAGACAATGAGAGCAAGAGCAATGGAGTTAATGAAAGAGAGCGGCTGGCCGGTCTGCCTGTCTGTCTGTATGTCTGTCTGCCTGGAAGGAAAGCATAGACAATGGCCATATCATCAGAGCAAGCAATGTTTAAGGAGAGGGACGGGGGGTGGGGAGGGGGACTTCCTCTAATGTGTAATTTAGCCCGCTTGAAACAAAGACTCGCTCCTACATTATAACACATACGCGCCCACAAAATATCCCACTATCCTAGTGCACACACGGGTTGATCAGGACGCCGTGTGACCGAACATCCTGTCTGTTCTGCAAGGGCCGCCCCCCCCCCCCGACCCCGTGACCCGACCGAGCAGACCTCTGTGTGGCTCCCATCCGCGCGTTCCGCCGAGTTTTGCTTCATCACGTGTCCTTGCAGAGATCGGCCGTACAGTTGAGGTTTTTTAAGGCTAGTGAGAGAGAGACAGAGAGAGGGGGAGAGAGAGAGGGAGAGAGGGAGAGAGAGAGAGAGGGAGATAGAGATAGAGAGAGAGAGAGAGAGAGAGGGAGAGAGAGGGGGAGAGAGAGAGGGAGAGAGGGAGGGAGAGGGAGAGGGAGAGAGAGAGAGAGAGATAGAGAGGGGGAGAGAGAGTGAGAGAGAGGGGGAGAGAGAGTGAGAGAGAGGGGGAGAGAGAGTGAGAGAGAGAGAGAGGGGGAGAGAGAGAGTGAGAGAGAGGGAGAGGGAGAGGGAGAGGGAGAGAGGGAGAGAGAGAGAGAGGGGGAGAGAGAGAGGGAGGGAGAGGGAGAGAGAGAGAGAGAGAGAGGGATGGAGGGAGAGGGAGGGAGGGAGGGAGGGAGAGAGAGAGAGAGAGAGAGAGAGAGAGAGAGAGAGAGAGGGAGGGAGGGAGGGAGGGAGGGGGAGAGGAACTAAACTGTGTGTTGGTGATGTATATGTTAATGCATAACGTTTGCTTAGCGTGTGTTTGCGCGTTTGTCTTTGTGTGTGTGTGTCGCTACAGAAGGTAGCATTTAATCTGTTCCAAGCTTTGGCCTTCCTTTGGGTACTCTCCCTTCCTCTCTCCCTCTCTCTCTCTCCACCCCCTCTTTCTCCCCCTTTATTTATTTCTCTCTCTCCACCCCCTCTTTCTCCCCCTTTATTTATTCCTTTCTCTCTATATCCCCCTCTCTTTCTCCCCCTTTATTTCTCTCTCTCCCCCTCTCTTTCTCCCCCTTTATTTCTCTCCCCCTCACTCTCTTTAAAAGACCATTTATTTTATTACAGTAACAATGAGTCTGCTGTGGCCACGTAATCCCCCATTAAACCTTTAGAGGGAGGGAGGGTCGGAGGAAGCAAGTCCGATTCCTTTCTGCGTTCCCGGCGCTAGTGGCGGGGGAAGTGGCTTACTGTAAAACGGCCAACACACACTCCCCAGTTAGAAGCCCCCCCCGACCCCCCGACCTTTGACTGGACAGCGCGTCATGTGTCCACCTGGCCCCACGTCAGCAGGTCGTTATGACGTCCGAAACATGCCGCGGCCGAGCGGGAGACGCGGCTATTTAAACGGGCTCCGGTCAGGTGGTTCCGTCCGTCGGGCTTGGGGAACGCCCGCTGCCGTGAACTAGGCCTTCGATGTGGCGGTCGCCTTCTCACACTGCTGTGGCAACGAAGCGGAGGGATGTCCATTTCTTGCCAGCAATTCTCCTAGCGATCTCATTACGGTACGACTGTTTATGTTTGAAGTGTGTGTGCGTGTGTGTGTGTGAGCGTGCGTGCATGCGTGTGCCGCTTTTGAGAAACAATTCCGGCGCCTCTGCCTAGCACCGCTGCCTCACCCATCAACCCCCCCTGCATCGCGCCCTCCCTCCCCCTCCATTTTGTCTGTCGGGCTTCATTCAGGCCTTTATAGCATTGATTCTTCCCTCACAGCTGACAGCCCTGAAATGAATACAGTGTCTGTTCTCTCTCTTTCTCTCACTCACTCGCTTTCTATCATTGCTCTTTTCAGTCTCTGTCCTTTCTACCCCTCTCTTTCTTATTCTCTCCCTCTTTCTTACTCTCTCTCTTTCTTACTCTCCCTCTTACTTACTCTCCCTCTTTCTTACTCTCTCTCTTTCTTACTCTCCCTCTTTCTTACTCTCTCCATCTCATTATATCCATTAAATTCACCTGTTCTTTTATTGTCGCTGTCCCTCCATCTTTCTCTCTCTGCCCCCCCCCCCCCATTGGTATGGATAGATGGTATCTGAGCCCGTTCATGTTGCCTAAGTAATACGTCCATCCAACTTTCTTTTCTCTGCTTTAAATTGTATGTCTCTGTGCAAATGCTTGTGTGTGTGTGTGTGTGTGTAGACAGACCAAACAGATACATTTGTGCAACCCCACAGGACCAAAGGTCAGGGGTCAGGGAGAGGGATATGTGGAGGACAGAAAAAGGGCATGAGAGGAGGAGGGGAAGCGACGTCACTCAGCCAGTAATATTCTTCTCTCTCTGCCATCTCTCCATCCATAAAGTTTCTCTCGCAGGTATTAAATGTCGATAGAATGTTTAATAGAAAATACTGACACACACACACACACACACACATACACACCCCTAGGAAAGGGATTAAACCCCTCTGTTTAGTACATTTGTCATAGTTAAACACTGGCTGATATTCCTATCAGTAGATTTATTTAATGGTCCTCCAGAGAAAGTGGCATTCATTGTAAAACATCTTTACTTTGGTTGTTAGCGATCAGATGGACAGATCCACTTTACCAGAGAGAGAGCGAAGTCTTTAATACCTGTTTAACTTGCACCAGGGGACAAGGAATTCTGAATTCTATCTCCTCACCCTCGACTTAATGTATTCTGAGGGAGAGGGGGAGGGAGACTGGAAATCATGGGAAAAAATCTGTATGGAAGGGAACATTAAAGCCAGGAAGAAATGTAGAAGGACAAAACGGAGAAGAGACCGAAGGAGAGTGCGTGTACTTGCGCGTGCGTGGGTTCCTGAATCTGTGTGACACAGTGTGCATTGATAAAGTGCTTATGTGTGTGTGTTGATGTATTAACTAGCTAGTGACTCACATTCAGCGTGAGACACAGCTGGGTAAGTCCTGTGAGACTAGCACTGGCGCTAATTTAGTCCTAGCCTCCAGCTGCTAGGTGTATATGGCCACTTTCTGTTCTCCTATTGACTAATTCATAAAGCTAGATTAACTAGGGTTGGGTATTATAGGCTAGTCATATGTTCTAACTTAGGCTAACTTAGCTAACACTAGGTACATGTACTGTCTAGTCCAACGACTAATTCATAAAGCTAGGCTTGGGCATTACATTTTATCGTTGTTTCCCCTTTGACTTATTCATGAAGCTATGCTTGGGTAGGCTACGATACTCTTATGTGTTTTGCCATTTACTAATGCATGAAGCTAGTCTAGGGCGGAGTACAACACTCTAGTTATGAGTTTTCCCATTGACTAATGTGTAAAGCTAGGCTAGGGTTGGCTCCAACACTTTATAGTTATGTGTTTTCCCATTGACTAATGCATGAAGCTATACTAGGGTTGGCTCCAACACTTTATAGTTATGTGTTTTCCCATTGACTAATGCATGAAGCTATACTAGGGTTGGCTACAACACTCTATAGTTATGTGTTTTCCCATTGACTAATGCATGAAGCTATACTAGGGTTGGCTACAACACTCTATAGTTATGTGTTTTCCCATTGACTAATGCATGAAGCTATACTAGGGTAGGCTACAACACTCTATTGTTATAGTGTTTTCCCATTGACTAATGCATGAAGCTAGGCTAGGGTAGGCAATGATACTCCCTAGCTATATGTGATTCCCCACTGATTGATTCATAAAGCATGGCTAAGCTAACCATGCTAAGTACCGCCATCTGCTTTCTGGAAGTTCATTGACATTCTTTTAGCAGCAAGAATAACGATTCAGACCTCAGGCATTTGGCTGTGTGTTGTATATGTGTGAGTGTGTGTTTGTGTGTGTCTTGTCGGTGTCTACGCCTTTGTGTGTGTGTGTGTTTGTGTGTGTGCGTGTGTGTCAGTGGGTGGATACAGGAGATTCCCTTCATGAAAGCATCTACTTCTGATGTGTCATCATCCAACCTCAGACAGACACACACACACACACACACGCACAATGTTTCTGCTGAGATTTCTAGAGTAAACAGATGTGGGAAAGAGAATGTCACAAACCAAGTGAAAACCCCAGTGCTGTAAAACAGATACCGCAGTGTCACAAACAGAGACACAAACACACCCGTACACACGGGAGAGAGAGAGACAAAGCAAAAGACACACAGAAAGAGAGACACATAGAAAGAGAGTGAGAGATAGAGTGAGAGAGGAAACAGAGACATTGTGCCGTTAGCAAAAGGTCAACAGCAGCCTTCAGGAGGAGAAGATATAACATGACAACACTGATTACAGAGCATGTTACATACACACATGCACCCACACACGCACGCACGCACGCTCGCACACACAGACAGCAAGGGCTGAAGGCATTCAGCTACTAGACAGTACAGAGCTCAGCCCCTATTTATCATTGATGCTTGAGACGATCTGGGTTCTATACACACTGGTCTACTGTGAATAGATCTATACGATCTGGGTTCTATACACACTGGTCTACTTTAAGTAGATCTGTACGATCTGGGTTCTATACACACCGGTCTACTTTAAATAGATCTGTACGATCTGGGTTCTATACACACCGGTCGACTGTGAATAGATCTGTACGATCTGGGTTCTATACACACCGGTCGACTGTGAATAGATCTGTACGATCTGGGTTCTATACACACTGGTCTACTTTAAATAGATCTATACGATCTGGGTTCTATACACACCGGTCTACTTTAAATAGATCTGTACGATCTGGGTTCTATACACACCGGTCTACTGTGAATAGATCTGTACGATCTGGGTTCTATACACACCAGTCTACTTTAAATAGATCTATACGATCTGGGTTCTATACACACTGGTCTACTTTAACTAGATCTATACGATCTGGGTTCTATACACACCGGTCTACTTTAACTAGATCTATACAATCTGGGTTCTATACACACCGGTCGACTGTGAATAGATCTGTACGATCTGGGTTCTATACACACCGGTCTACTTTAAATAGATCTGTACGATCTGGGTTCTATACACACCGGTCTACTTTAACTAGATCTATACGATCTGGGTTCTATACACACCGGTCTACTTTAACTAGATCTATACGATCTGGGTTCTATACACACCGGTCTACTTGAACTAGATCTATACGATCTGGGTTCTATACACACCGGTCTACTTTAACTAGATCTATACGATCTGGGTTCTATACACACCGGTCTACTTTAATTAGATCAATACGATCTGGGGTCTATACACACCAGTCTACTTTAACTAGATCTATACGATCTGGGTTCTATACACACTGGTCTACTTTAACTAGATCTATACTATCTGGGTTCTATACACACCGGTCTACTTTAACTAGATCTATACGATCTGGGTTCTATACACACCGGTCTACTTTAAATAGATCTATACGATCTGGGTTCTATACACACTGGTCTACTTTAACTAGATCTATACAATCTGGGTTCTATACACACCGGTCTACTTTAAATAGATCTATACAATCTGGGTTTTATACACACCGGTCTACTTTAAATAGATCAATATGGTCTGGGTTCTATACACACCGGTCTACTTTAAATAGATCTATACGATCTGGGTTCTATACACACTGGTCTACTTTAACTAGATCTATACAATCTGGGTTCTATACACACCGGTCTACTTTAAATAGATCAATATGGTCTGGGTTCTATACACACCGGTCTACTTTAAATAGATCTATATGCCCATATCCTGTGGATGAACACAAGGGACTGTAGTTTACCAGAATCAAGGATTTAACTAGGAGGAAGCGTCATGTTTGTTTCCCTTCAAATGCTTCTACGCAATTTGGTTCCACCTCGACTAACAGTCAGTGTGACCTGTCCCACGAGCATTCCTTTCTGTGTTCCACTCCTCTTGAGTCTGTTCTGTAGTGCTCCAGCTTGATGGAGAGACCCCGACGAACAAGCCGAGAGAATTACTCCTGAAAATCCCTCTGTTTCCTAACGTTCAGTGTGGCGAAGAGAGAGTGAGAGAGTGAGAGAGTGAGAGAGAGAGAGTGAGAGAGAGAGAGAGAGAGAGAGAGAGAGAGAGAGAGAGAGAGACAAAAGTGAACCCATTGGAAACAAGGGCAGCTCTTTAAAGCCACTCTGCATAGTATGACTAAGGACACACACACTAACCCCCGTCACTAAGTAGTAGGATATGACATAACGGCCTGGCTCCTGCTCACACTCACACACTAACCCCCGTCACTAAGTAGTAGGATATGACATAACGGCCTGGCTCCTGCTCACACTCACAGACTCGCCTGCGGACTAACGGGGGGGCGGGGTTTCAACGTGAACCGCCTCTCCGGAAAGACCTGTGTCCGCTTGCGTCACTAAAATGCCTCCGGAAGAGTACGGCCGCTGATCAAGGGTCAGCGTTGCCTTTTAGAGCCTAACAGATTTGGTCATTAGGAACAGGGAGGGGCTGTCCCCAGACCAGCCCCCCCAGCTCAGAGATAAGCCCTTGTTTAGATAAATGATTCCCTCTATCAGTGGGGCCGTTTTAAACGTCCCCCACTGTGTCACTTCCTCCAGAAAACCTCATCAGCTTTCTCAGTATGCTAATGCGACGACGACGAGGATGGTTGAGACAGCGCGACGTTGAAGTACAACAGGATTGCTGCGCGGAGGACGAGATGTTGAAAAGACCCGTCTGCTCGGCGCTCGTAAATCAAGACGCCACGTCAGCCGCTCAAAGAAACAGTACAGCGGCAGGAGAAACGGCAGTAATTAGTAGCATATTGCTTCTAAATCGGTGGTAAATTGGTGGTAAATCTGTGGCAAATTGTTAGCGAATTACAGACAGAGAAGACGTGTAAATCTCTTCAGGGATTAGAAGCTAGACTAGAGGTTAGGGACACGGGGGGGGGGGGGGTCGCGTGAGGGAGATGGAGGGCGGGCAAAGAAGACATACAGGCGGAGGTGAAAAACTCACTGGGGTGTAGGTGGGTGGGGGCGGAGCCCACGCCGGGGTGAAGGTGGGTGGGGGCGGAGCCCACGCCGGGGTGTAGGTGGGAGGGGGCGGAGCCCAAGCCAGGGTGTAGGTGGGAGGGGGCGGAGCCCACGCCGGGGTGTAGGTGGGAGGGGGCGGAGCCCACGCCGGGGTGTAGGTGGGAGGGGGCGGAGCCCACGCCGGGGTGTAGGTGGGAGGGGGCGGAGCCCACGCCGGGGTGTAGGTGGGAGGGGGCGGAGCCCACGCCGGGGTGTAGGTGGGAGGGGGCGGAGCCCTCGCCGGGGTGTAGGCCACCCTCTCCATCTAGGTCTAATCCACTTTATCCTGTCTGAGACCTAAAAAGATAACCCAACTGTCAGAATAGATTCCGTGCAGACTGGGGATACGTCCGGTCGAATGACTAAACGTCCTTATTTCACCAGCCACAGGGTAACGTCACGCCACGCTTAACGTCCGCCTTGGAACTGAGTTGGAAAAATTCACAGTCACTTGGGGCTGTTTCGAGGGAGGGCTTTTCTCCATCCCTTCGTTACACTAGATTTTATCGGAACTTTTTGATGGCTTATACGTGAAACTCTTACTTTGTAAGACATCAAACATGGCTATGTGCTGCAATTTTCCCTGTGTTTTCTTTCAGACTGTAAACTATGTCTCAATAATTACATTAGGTACATTATTATCCCTTTAGTTAATGATCTCCTCATCAACGCTACGTGTCTTTAACAGAAGATGAAAATGACATGTGTAGTTCTAGCAACACCCACAGTTTACTTTTGTAAACCGTGGTTTAGTAGAGTTCTTATGGAGATTTTATTTCAGTACCTATTAGTGCTGTACAGTAATTAGTATGTACATTTTAGCTACTCGTGGAGGAGAGGGAATAATGAGATAATTGGAAGCTGGAAATGATCAGGTGCCCAAGATGATATGAGGGCCAAATTGGACGTTTAGCAAGGACACTAGGGTTAACACACCTACTCTTACTATCAGGGTCATGGGGTCTTTTGACCACATAGTCAGGACTGTAATTTGATTTCCCATCTGAATTGCTCCCTACGAAGGGCAATGTTCCCTCTAACTGACCTGGGGTCCTGGGTTATCTTTAAACCCCAGGAAAGCGTGCCCCCTAGTGGGCATCTGAAACCACTCCCATCCAGAGAAGGACAAGAAGCTTCAGAGGCTGGTAACAAAATGACACTGAGACTGCTCTCTTAGAAATGATGCCAGTCAAAGACAGTGGGAGGCATCAGTCATTCGCATGCTAAAAGATTGCTTCTAACTATTTTTACCGAACACCCTCCCACACAAAACAACTAGATCAAAAAAGATTTACTCAAAAAAGTGCAAATGTGGAGTTTGCACCAATATTGTAGTTGTGGAGGAAGAAATGACTACACTTTAGCCAAAACATCTGTGTGAAAACTGTGTTGGGGAAGAGTGACATGCACTCGGAATGATTGAAAAGCCTGATTCCCACTGTGGACTTTAAAGGTCATAAGGTTTTTACATTTTTCTATATTCTTTAGTCTTTTTTTTTATTGGAAAATGTGTCGGAATCTGGGTTTCTGCTTGTCTAACAATGCTCATAAACAGAATCTGATTTTTTGGCGTTTGTATGCAGCTAAATGTCTAAAAACCGTTGTTTGGTTAGTGGGGTTTCTAAATGCTCCCTGGAGGCTCATTGTGGCAGCTCTGCTAATATACGCAACTAAGTACCATTTCAGATTATATGTTACATTTATGGATTATGACCAATAAAGCAGATAATATGCAGGTTTGCATACAACCCTCCAAAACAGATGTTAACTGGCTGTGAATTCAAAGTTGACCAATGGCTTATTAGAATGCGTTAAAGCACTATAAAATATGTTCTTAAATGTGCATAGAATTAAGACGTAGATCTAATTGTCTGGAAATATGTGTGTGTGTGTGTGTGTGTGTGTGTGTGTATTCTTCTCATTGGAGAGCATTGAAAATAATTGGGATTTCGGTGTACTTCTCGATTTGACTGAAATTGAAATGGAATTGGCCCTGACCCTGCTACAAGCTTCATGCTCTCTAATCACCGTCACTGATCCTTGTGAGGGATGATCATTCTGTGTTGTTCTGTCTGAGGTTAAAACAGGGCGAATCTGCTTACATGTTATTCTGCTACCACACAGAGGGACCCCTCCCTAAAGGATTACTGCAGATCCCCTTAGACTGGCCCAGAACTAGGATCCATCCTAACTGTTACACTGATAACTAGATGCTAAATACTTCCTAATCTCTCTTAAATGAACCGGTTAGCCCTGGGAGCTTAGCAAACCCCCAATACCCCGGTACCAGTTAGCAAGACCCTCGATTAGTACCAGTTAGCAAACCCCCAATACCCCGGTACCAGTTAGCAAGACCCTCGATTAGTACCAGTTAGCAAACCCCCAATACCCCGGTACCAGTTAGCAAGACCCTCGATTAGTACCAGTTAGCAAACCCCCAATACCCCGGTACCAGTTAGCAAGACCCTCGATTAGTACCAGTTAGCAAACCCCCAATACCCCGGTACCAGTTAGCAAACCCCCAATACCCCGGTACCAGTTAGCAAACCCCCAATACCCCGGTACCAGTTAAAAAGACCCTCGATTAGTACCAGTTAGCAAGACCACCAAATAACCCAAAACCAGTTGGCAAGACCACCAAGTACCCCAACACCAGTTAGCAAGACTGCCAAAATACCCACTAACACTTAGCAATAATCCTTAAATACCCCAGTATCAGTTAGCAAGACCACCAAATACCCCAGTATCAGTTAGCAAGACCACCAAATACCCCAGTATCAGTTAGCAAGACCACCAAATACCCCAGTATCAGTTAGCAAGACCACATAATACCCCAGTATCAGTTAGCAAGACCACCAAATACCCTAATACCAGTCTTCCAACAGCCTGACTTGGCCTACAGTAACATAGACTGGCTGATGTAAGCGTTTTCGAAGGCATTATTGCAGTGGCGATAACATATTGTCGTCGTGGCAATAACACATTGTTGGCAAGTGTTTGTAAAGCACTTGGTGCCAAGGGGACGCCAAGGGTTTAGCATAGAGGGCGACAGTGTAACGCCGCCGTTTCCCCACGGGGGGGAAACGGGTTCCGGGGGGGACTGAAGAGCGCAGCGGTGTAGCGTGAGTGACAGTGTTGTTGCTGTCAGAGCTGGTGATTAAGGAAGAAACAATAGGATGACTAATGATGACTGACACCCTGTTACACGAATGGAGAGAGCAAAGAGTGAGAGACCCAGAGAGAGAGAGCTTGTTCTGAGCTTGGTGCTCCTTCTGACCGTGTCCCATGGCTTGGGAGGCTTCCTGAATGGGGCACTATCCCCTAAACAGGACAAAGTACCTTTATAGGCCACTGGACTAGAGAATATGGGGCCAGTTGGGATACAAGCCTTGCTGACAGGCTGGCCAGTACTGTGTGTGATTCATAGAGCTGCGCTCACACACACAGACACACAGACACACACACACACACACACACTCTCACCCACCGTCCTTCAGAAGGGTAAGGGGAGGTGTCCTATGTCATATATTTATGAGGCTGGGGTCAAAACCAAACCACCCACCGCCTGATAGGTGCAAACATGTGTTGTTCTGTCACGGCGTGTGTGTGTGTGTGTGTAAAGACGCGTGATGCCCTTGTGTGTGGTCCTGATAGGTGCAAACATGTGTTGTTCTGTCAAGGCGTGTGTGTGTGTGTAAAGACGCGTGATGCCCTTGTGTGCGGTCCTGTGTTGCGCGATAGTTTGCAGTTTCCCTCTATGGGTGGTCATTCAACATTCAGAGATGCGTTTGTGTGTGTGTGTGTGTGTGTGTACTGACATCATCCCTGTATTGCCAAATGTCTATTATATCGGATAAGTGTAGCGCTCCTAAAAAAAAAAGGCCCCACTGGGGTTCACCTGCCCGGGTCCGTCGTTCTCTGTAAAAAGGTCTTCCTCCCTCAAACATATTCCTTCATTGTCTCTTGTTTTTCCATTGTCTTTCTCTCTGTCGGCCATATCTCATCCCTCTCCCTCTGCCATTTAGAGTGGGTTTTATCATCCATTGTGCGGAGCTATCTAATCTAAACACACAATCAATACACACACACACACACTGTGGAATGGTAATGGATACTCACCACTGCCTTAGTATCGGCACTCCTGGAGTGATGACAGAAAGGGAATATGCATCCATAATTACACAATGTCTTCCTCCCTCACCTCCCTCTTTCTCTGTCTCACCGTCTCTCTCTCCCTCCATTTCTCTCCTCCCCCTCTCTCTCCCCTCTATTTCTCTCCTCCCCCTCTCTCTCTGTCTGTTGACAGATTGTGATGTCAGTCATAATGTGTCCAAACCTGATTGCTACACAATGAGAAAACTCCCCTTTGTCTTCCTCACTCTCTCTCTCCACCCAACCATCCAATCCTCCATTACCTTATCTAGAGGCAGGGACGGAGAGAGAGAGAGAGAGAGAGCCTAGCAGTCAATGCAGTTCTATTGATATGTTTACTCGTGGTGAAATCAACATCGATTAGCT
Source organism: Esox lucius (assembly GCF_011004845.1). NCBI lineage: Eukaryota > Metazoa > Chordata > Actinopteri > Esociformes > Esocidae > Esox > Esox lucius. The sequence goes on along the minus strand of NC_047592.1, from coordinate 24,226,550 downwards.
CCTATGTGTGTGTGAGAGAAGCAGACATAATTGGCCATACAGTTTGTGTGTGTGTCAGGACGGCCCTATTGTTTCAGAAAGAGAAAGGGAGGAAACGGGGGAGAGAGAGAGAGGAAACGGAGAGATTCAGAGAGGGAAACACAAGAGAAGCTGAAGAGAGCTAGATGGCAAGAGGGGAAAAAAGAGCGAGTCTTTTATTGTGTTAATGTTGTGTTCCGGGTGCCATTGGCCTACTTCAACAGTTTAGTGTTATCAGGCACTATTCATCGTTCAGTTAGTAGCCTATTGGCCAATCAGATATACAGTATGACAGCAGTATAGTGTCAATACAGCATGCAGGATTAAACTGAACACAAATGTTCACACACCCTGCACCTGTTCCCATAGTGTTCTGTCGCTAGTGAGTTTTCTTTGTGTAGTTGTATTGGGGGGGGGGTCCTGATTTGAGGTTGCTATGGCCACAGACCTTACACCGCGATCCTTTGGTGCCCCTACGATACATATTGCGATTGTTATGATTTCGTATGTATCAAAATCACATGGTGTCCTTTTGTTGCGATTCAATGCTCCAAACATGTTTTTTTACCAGATGTCCACAGCAGAGGGACAAAAGACAGCCATGGCCGGTCATGGAAATAAATGCGCGGCAAAAACAAATTGGCTCCCTGTTTTATAAAGACGACGCAGAACAAGCTGTGAAGGGAAATAAATCCTGGGGTTTTTGGTTCAGGTACAGCCACGTAGCACAAACGTAGTACTACATTATTGTCTAAAATATACTACAATATTGTCAGAGTAATGCGATATATATCGGAAAACGCTGTGTCGCTATATAGAACTGCACTGGTGTCATCTCCCATTCCCACTGTTGATGGTTGGGAACAGAAAAGCGGCATTGTGGGTGATGCATGCCATGTAAATGCCCCATAGCACGGCTCGGGTGACGGGGCTGCGTGACAGAATGGGGTGAATATTTTTAGGTCCTCCTCTCTTGACCCAGTCAAAAGAGAGTGAGAATGAAAAGAAAGACAGGCTGAGGTAGAAAGAGAACACTCAGGGGGAGGAGGGAAGAAACAGAGGAGAGAGACCGAGAGAGGAGGAGTGAGAGGAGGAGGAGGAGTGCGAGGCTGTGGATGCATTCCTTGCTCTCCAGAATGCCTCCATGAGTTATTCCTCCCATTCACTCTCTGCGGTCCGGCGTTCCGATAAAATAGCTTTTCTCTTTTATTTCTCTCTCTTTCCCCCTCTCTTTCTCTCTCCTGTCGTACTGCCGGGACGGGTTAAGATCCAAAGAACGCATGCTTGGATGAGGCCCAAATAACACTCTGTTCCCTGGTTAGTGCACTACTCTCCAACAAGAGCCCATAGGACTATGGTCAAATGTAGTGCACTACTCTCCAACAAGAGCCCATAGGACTATGGTCAAATGTAGTGCACTACTCTCCAACAAGAGCCCATAGGACTATGGTCAAATGTAGTGCACTACTCTCCAACAAGAGCCCATAGGACTATGGTCAAATGTAGTGCACTACTCTCCAACAAGAGCCCATAGGACTATGGTCAAATGTAGTGCACTACTCTCCAACAAGAGCCCATAGGACTATGGTCAAAGGAAGTGCACTTGAAAGGGGCCGCTGACAAGGTCTCCATTGCATTTCTCTCCATCGCCTCCCTTTCTCTTTCCCTCACCTGTCTTTAGCATCCGTTCTCTATTTCTCTCTCTCTCTTATCCTCTCTCTTTCTCTCTTCATGCCTCTCTCTACTTTGGCTTTGTCAAGTGATTCAACCTTCAACAGTCTTTTGGCTAAATCGTTCACCAGGAATGTTGGTGGTCACCGCAAACATTAGAAGTATCCAGCGCTCTGGCTCCAGAATTCTCCCGGACACTTGTAGCCACTCGCATCCCTTTCGAAAAGCCACTTCACGCAGCATGTTGTCCTGAAAAGAAAGCATCTTATTTAAAAACCACCAAACTGGAATAGCATGAGCTGACAATGGAATTAGATGAAAAGCATTCTGTTATTCTGCATCCCTGCATAATGTTTGTGAACCACTTTCCATAGAATCCCAATAAGGAGCTTTTGGGTGGGGAGGGGGTTTGAGGGTGTTTTGGGAAAGGGTGTAGAGAGGGTGTCTTAATCCTTATAAGGTGGGAGGGGGCTGCACGGGTTTTGGGGTGAAGCTGAAGGGGGAAGACAGGGGTTATTGAGGGTGTTGATCTCTCTGACTGTGTAAGGTAAGCCTACCTATTAAGCCCATGTACCATTTAAGCCCACAAATAAACCATTCATCTCCAGTGCACGGCTGAGTGGTGTAATGGTGAACATTAGCAGCATTGATATGGCTGGCTACCTGTGCATGTGGAGTTTGTTTACTGCCAAGTAGCGCCTGCTAGCTAAGCATTTTCTACTTAACTGATGCTAGTGACAAATACCCTATGAAACCTCTGTTCAATATGTTAATGCTTAATAGATTTTTAATATACTGTACCAGTCAAATGACGCACAGGTATTTTATTTTCCGCATTATAGAATAATAGGGAATACATCAAAACTATGATATTACACATGAAAAAAGTGCTTAAACAGACCAAAGCACATTTCTGTAGATTCTTCAAAGTAGCCACCCTTTGCCTTGATTACAGCATTGTACACTCTTCGAATTCTCTCAACCAGCTTCATTAGGTAGTCATCTGGAATGCATTTCAAGTGTGCTGTGTTATAAGTGTATTTGTGTCTATATTGTATTAGTCCATATTATGTGAATAGCTCAAATAAGCAAAGATAAATGACAGTCCGTCATTACTTTAAGACATGAAGGTCAGTCAAAATTGTAGGATATTTCAAGACCTTTGAAAGTTTCTTCAAGTACAGTTGCAAAATCCATCAAGCATTATGAAAATGGCTCTCATGAGGACCACCACAATCAAGGAATACCCAGTGTTATCTCAGCTGCATGTTCATTAGTGTTACTAGCCTCAGAAATTGGATGGCAGGCCAAATAAATGCTTTAAGAGTTCAAGTGATAGACTCTTGTCAACATCATCTAATCAGAGATGATGGTCTTGCTACTGCATGAATAAAGTTGAATTGCTGCAAAGACACCACTACTGAAGCATAACAATTATAAGAAAAGTCTGGCCTTGGCCAAGAAAGTCGATAAATGTGTCCTTTGGTCTGATGAGTCTAAATTTTAAATTTACAGAGTGGGTGAACGGATGATCTCTGCATGTGTAGTTCCCATTGTGAAGAATGGAGGAGGTGTGATGGTGTGGGGATGCTTTTCTAGTTACACTGTCTGTGATTTATTCAGAATTCAATGCACCACCACCAGAATTCTGCAAAGTCATGCCATCCCAGGTGGTTTGCGCATAGTGGGATCATTTGTTTTTCAATATGTAAGGGCTATTTGACCAAGAAGGATAGTGATGATGCTGCATCAGATGATCTGGACTCCATAATCACCCAAACGTAGAGTGATGGAAAAGCTTCCAACAAGTACTCAGCATATGTCTCATATGACATAGGTCTCCTTCAAGACTGTTAGACCGTAGTAAAAACAAAGAAATACCTGGTATTGTATATTGATGACCATTAAAATGTAATATTTGCAAATGTCAAGTAGAAGTTTAGGATGTGTCCTACATTCTTAATGTGCATTTCTCAGGGATTTCTTTTTTTTCAATTGGAATAATTCAGGTATTTAGAATTTTCTAACTGAATGTCATTTTATGACTTTTAAATATAGGAACATTTACATTTTTAACACTGAATCTGGTCTTGGGCTTATTTGTAGCACCCATGGGTTTATAGGGGACATTTGGTACTCATTATGCCTAGTCTAGACTTTTCACATATTTAATGAAATATCTCTACCTGACATGAAGAAATGGTGAATGGTAGACATGGTAAAGTAAATTGGTTAAACTTTTACTGACTGATCTTTATTTGTACCTACACTTAGACTTGTGTATATTAGAAATGTCTAAATGTATTTTTTTGTGGGCTTAATAGGTGCACTTACCCTGCTCTTAATAGAAACAGGATTCTCAGTCAGTGATCCTCTGGCAGCGATGCACTCGCACACACACACACACACACACAAAAGAGCCAACGGATCCGACTTCTGGCACCAGTATGCATGCAGCTGCAGTATAAGAAAAAAGTAGAGAGCAGAGTTGAATACTAATAATACAGCAGAGTGTGTGTGTGCGTGCGTGTGTGTGTGTGTGGTAGATTAAGGACTCTCTTATAACAGTCATTGTGCTTGGTAATTCTATGTGATATTCACCACCTCTCCTCTCTCTCTCCCTCTCTATCTCTCTTCCCTCCAGCTGTCTGGATCACTGAGGAGGAGGCTGACTGCGACCGAGGGGGCCCACCAGGGGGGCTTACGGCAGGGCCAAGGGCCCGGTAACGGTCCTGGTCTGGGAGTGAACGGTACCTCAGACGGTACCTCAATGGCCCAGGGGCCAGGGGGGCCAGCCAAGCGACTCTGCCTTGAGGACGTGACCCTTGCCATGGGTGCCACCTTCCAACAAAGCCCTTACTCTGGAGGGCCAAGTCCCGGAGGACATGGAGGCCCAGGAAGCCAGGGATCTCTGGAAAGCAACAGGCTGGGGAATGGCAACAATGGTCTGGGTTCACCTTACTCCATCCCCCCTAAGGCGAGTCCAGGGGGAGGTGGTGGACATTTTCACCCTAATGGAAGCTCATCGTCTGCCCCATCGGTCGAGCAGGAGCTCCAGGACATCCTGGACGAGTTGACCAATAACCCGGATCCTTCTCTGCAGGAGTTGGATCTTGACAAGATATTGGGGAATAAAGAGGATCAGAATCCAGGGCCGGGATACATCCACCCGCATTCCCCTAAACGCTCCCCACAGAGACCCACCTCTCACCTGGAGAGCCACTTAACCCGCTCCCCAGGCTTTCCCCAGGCTGGTTCTCCCCAAGTAGGCCCGAGCCCAGCAGGAGCACCCTACTCCATCCCCCATCCCTCCAAACCCGTTCCCTCACCTCTCTCAGCTTCCCCGCACCATTCCTCTTCGTCCCAGAACCAAGCTCGATCTCCAATGCTATCCGCCGCCCTTTCCTCTCGACCAGTGTCTACATGGCATGCCCAACAGCTCCAGCAAATGGCATCCAACTCCAACAAACATCTTTCCTCCAACACCCTTATCTCACAGACCCAGAACCAACCCCAGAGCCAGGCCTCAATGCCTCCCCTAACCCAGCAAGGCTCACCCTGGGGTGGCCAGAAACTCTCCAATCTCCCCAGCTCCTCGCCGCTTCACCAACAACCATTCAGCCCAGCAGGAAGCATTCAAAGCCCCCAGGGTTCGATGTCCATCTCCAGCCTGGCCCCAGCTTCATCCGCGGGGCCTTCCCCGCCCTACCGCCCCGAGAAGCTAGCTAGTCCAGTCCTGGCTCAACCCCCTTTTAGCCCTCCGAGCACCCTCCTACCTGGAGGGAGCACCAGCACTTCCAGCACTTTATCCAACACCCAAGGGTCACAAGCCAACTACTTGCCCAGTGGAGGCGCGTCAACGTCGGGCACCACGAGGCCATCGCCCCCCTACCGGACCGACAAGCCTCACCAAAGTCCGTCGCTCCAGTCACAGGCTCAGCAGGCCCAGAACCAACCCCAAACCCAACAACCCCATCCGTACAACACCCCGAACGGGTCGGGACCCAATAGCAACATGTCCAGTCAGCTTTACAAAGCCATGACGGCTGGTCAACCGAGCAGCCTCAAGCTACTCATGCAGCAGCAGCAACAACAGCAACAGCAGCAGCAACAATCAAACAGTCAGCAGCTCCAGACGAACGCCCAACTGGGTCAACACCCATCCATGTCCAAACCAGGCGCCGGTGGAGTCCCACATCAAGAACCTCCATATTCTTTCACCAACACCAAGCCCCTTCGCCATTTTGACCTGGACCCTCAAGGGCAGCAACAGAAAATGGCGGGTGGGGGCGGACCCACTTTGGGCCCGGGACAGGTCGGCCCCCCGAACCCAATGGCTGGCTATAGGGGAATGCAGCATGGCGGCACAGCCGGAGTATCCTCGGTCACGGCGAACCACGCCCATATACTGCAACAGAGGATGCAACAGAGAGCGGCAATGCAACAGGCGGCAGCAGCAGGCATGGGGCAGCAACACTGTAGAGAGGTGAGTCAGGACTAGTTGATTCTACTTACTGGTTGCAGTATGTAAGGAGATTACTGGCTGATTCAACTTCTTGGAATCTAGAGACAGGATTGGAGGATTCTGCTTCCTGGTTACACAATACTGACTAGCTGGGTGTATTCCCTCATTGTCAGAAGGGTGATTGGCTGGCTCTCCTTCCTTGGTGCAGTATGTAGTGGTGGTTCACAGTTTTTCAGTGCCACTCACTGTTGTTGTGACATGTCATTGGGCATTACTTTAAAGGTGAATGGTTGGCTGATTCTACTTCCTGAGTTGGTAAAGACCTGAAAGTCTGGTTATGCTTCCTGGTTAAGGCATTAAGTGGGGGTGAGAAAGATGTCTGCACTGTCACTTTAACTTGCACCATTATGGGTTGGAGAACTTCCTCCTAAGACCCGCGAGCACAGACCAGGGTGTAAGAGTGTCCACTTCTGTGCTGTCCCTGCTGTTCAGGGACTTTAATGCATTGGGTTGTTGTGCTATTATACTAGTAGTGTTTGTCTGTCCCTAATGGTTGTCCATTAGGATTGGGTCCCAGTCTGTTCTGGGGGGGGATGCATCATATGGCCCGAGCCTGCTGCTGCTGTATCACCTCTCCCGGTCCAGGCCTGGATGGAAAAGCTGCCAGGTTGTCTTACGCGGTGCGTTACTTCGTCACGAAGCATTGCCGTCGGCAGAACTACAGTTCACAGAAAGGAGGCAAGGTTATTGAGGACACGAAAAAGGGAAGAGAGGACAGGAGGAGCGGGGGGAGAAGTTGCAAAGGGGGGTGCGGGAGGGTTACTTAGAGGCAAGATGGAGGCCCCCCTGCTGTTCTAAAAGAACGGAAAGGAGTGGAGAAGAGGAGAACAAGAGGAGTCAGGGAGGGGGGGGGTTAGGATGAAGAAATGGAGCGTCAGGAATGGAAGAGCGAGGGGGGGTTGGATGAATTATGTAGGAAGGAACAAGCAGTGGAGGAATCACTTCCTTCGCTGTGGCGCCACCTCAACCGGGGTGACTGTCGTCCTACCAAACCAGCACCCTATTCCCCGTTTAGTGCCCTCCAGCTCAGGCCTAAAGTAGTGCGCTATGTAGGGGATAGGGCGCAGTCTGGAGCGCCTGCCATAGTGTAGGCCTACACACTTATTGAGCTGCCACAGTTGTCAGTGTGCGTTTAATGTACACGTGTGGGATGTCAGGGCCGCGTTCCAAACCGCCGATATCCCCGGCCCACTTACCACCGGGCCTGATTCCATATCTGCTACGTTCACCCTTAACTACTTCCCCCGATGGTTGGATAGGGCAAACTGCCGGAGAGAGACAGGGCGCAGGAAGGGATGGAGGGAAGGTGGGAGAGAGCGAAGGGGAGAGGGAACGGACAAGGGGTTAAAGAGGATTTTTTTTTGAGAGTGAGGTGTTTTTGTAAGGAGGCGTGTGCGCGTGAGAAGAGCTTAAATAAGGGGCCCCTTTAGCGCTTACTCACCCTGCCAAGAGGCCACCCCCCCCACCATCTCTCCCTCCTCGCCTCCCCTCCCCTCTTTTCCAAAATTCATTATGCTTTATTGGAGCGCTGAAAGAGTGCTACTGGGTGGGGGAGGAGATGAGAGGGGGAGGCACAGGGGGGTTGGAAGAGGATGGATAGAGAGAGAGAAAAGGGGGTGAGGAGCTTCAAAAACACCATCCTCTCTGCCTGAAAGAGTTTCTGCTGCAGGAGACAGAATGCCGCCGCGGCACTTTGAAGTCCAATCTAACACACACAGAACAAACACACACACACACTTACGCACGTCAACACATTTCAATACACAAATGCGAGCATGCGATCTCGGACGCGCGCAAACACACACACACACTATTCACGTTTCTGTTAATCAACAAAGTCAAACACGCTGCGACACAATTTAAACATCGCCTTCACATGCAATGTAAACACCCTAGAAAGCACACCACAAGGTATTTGTCAGGCAACGAGGACTCCCACATGACAGCGAACATATTAGGCACTCAATCATCCACGCTCACATGTAGCAAGCAAGCGCGTGCACGCGGAGACACACGCGCACAGTTTTGTAAAACCCTGTTCTGTTCTGTTCTCTGTGAACTCAGCAAAGCAAGTCAGGGATTTCCTGGCAAAAGCAGCTTTCTCGTATTTGTTGACTCGAGAGGGATTCCCCTCCCTAACACCCCCTCCACCCCCACAAACACACACACACACACAAACACACACACACAAACACACACACACAGCCAAACTATGGAAAGGCCTCTCTTTCTTTCTCTGTCTCTCTTTCCACCTACACACACTGAGGTGAGTAAAGATTCCCTGTACTGACAGTCTCTTCTGCTTGTCTCTCTTTGTCTCTTTTCAATTTCAATGTAAAGGCTTCATTGGCATAGGGAAACAACTGTTTACATTGCAAAAGCACATGGACAGTAAATAAGGCATAATATGTGACAAAAGTGTTAAAAGAAACTCTCTCACTTCGATTCTGTAGGCTTTATTGGCATCAGTGTCACTACAGACATTGCCAAAGCAAACACTGACACAGAAAGACACAGGTTGTAATGTTATTTTCCTTGTTGGTTAATATTTGGAAAGAAGCAGGTTGTAATGTTGTTGTACCGGCTGGTTAATAGTTGGTTAGAAGCAGGTTGTAAAGTATTAAGGTTGTAATGTTACTGGCCTGGTAGATTTTTCAACAGTCATAAAGAAGCAGGTTGTAATGTTATTGGCCTGGTTGGTTGGCTAATAGTTGTAAAGAAACATTTTGTAATGTTATTGTCCTGGTTGGTTGGCTAATAGTTGTAAAGAAACATTTTGTAATGTTATTGTCCTGTTGGTTGGCTAATAGTGGGAAAGAAACATTTTGTAATGTTATTGCCCTGGTTGGTTGGCTAATAGTTGTAAAGAAACATTTTGTAATGTTATTGTCCTGGTTGGTTGGCTAATAGTGGGAAAGAAACATTTTGTAATGTTATTGTCCTGGTTGGTTGGCTAATAGTGGGAAAGAAACATTTTGTAATGTTATTGTCCTGGTTGGTTGGCTAATAGTTGTAAAGAAACATTTTGTAATGTTATTGTCCGGGTTGGTTGGCTAATAGTTGTAAAGAAACATTTGTAATGTTATTGTCCTGGTTGGTTGGCTAATAGTGGGAAAGAAACATTTTGTAATGTTATTGTCCTGGTTGGTTGGCTAATAGTGGGAAAGAAACATTTTGTAATGTTATTGTCCTGGTTGGTTGGCTAATAGTTGTAAAGAAACATTTTGTAATGTTATTGTCCTGGTTGGTTGGCTAATAGTTGTAAAGAAACATTTTGTAATGTTATTGTCCTGGTTGGTTGGCTAATAGTGGGAAAGAAACATTTTGTAATGTTATTGTCCTGGTTGGTTGGCTAATAGTTGTAAAGAAACATTTTGTAATGTTATTGTCCTGGTTGGTTGGCTAATAGTGGGAAAGAAACATTTTGTAATGTTATTGTCCTGGTTGGTTGGCTAATAGTGGGAAAGAAACATTTTGTAATGTTATTGTCCTGGTTGGTTGGCTAATAGTTGTAAAGAAACATTTTGTAATGTTATTGTCCTGGTTGGTTGGCTAATAGTGGGAAAGAAACATTTTGTAATGTTATTGTCCTGGTTGGTTGTCCCGTTGACTGTCATCCGGGTAGAGCAGGAAGCAACACATTTTGCAGCTAATATGGCACAAAAGTGTTTACTCTCTCTCTCCCTCTCACTCTTCCACCCTCTCTTTCTCTCTTTTTTCTCTTGACTGTCCTTTCCCTGGCTTGGGGCTGTGCAGCTGTGGGCAGGGAGCAACACACACACACAAACACACACAAACACACAGAGAAACATTTTGATGTATGCCTGCTATGTGCTCATTCTGGTGAGTATTTTTCTATGTCTGTTATTTACACCCCACAGGAATGCGTAGCAGCGTTTGTGCGTACGTGTGTGTGTGAGTGGTAACACAGGTGGACTGTGTTGTGCTGGGTGGTGGTTGATGACAAACGTCTGTGTGGGTGTGTATGTGTGAGTGTGTGTGTGTGTGTTTGTGTTTGTGTAATTGTGTGTGTTTTCGTTGTGAATGTACCGCCGTGTTTTTTCCATACTTTACATGAGTCAGCAAAACCGTAGTCAGACTCCAGAGACACACACACACACACAATGTAAACACACATGCTGCTACATACGCACGTTTTATATATATATATATATGTGTGTGTGTGTGTGTGTAAAAAGTGTGTACAGTCATTCTCAAATATCCTTGACCTAAACTAGCCACAACCTCTCTCCTCCCCCTCCTCTCTCCCTCCCTCCTCTCTCCTCCCCCTCCTCTCTCCCTCTCTCCTCTCTCCTCCCCCTCCTCTCTCCCTCCCTCCTCTCTCCCTCCCTCCTCTCTCCTCCCCCTCCTCTCTCCTCTCTCCTCCCTCCTCTCTCCTCTCTCCTCCCTCCTCTCTCTCTCTCTCTCTCCTCCCTCCTCTCTCCTCTCTCCTCCCTCCTCTCTCACTCCCACCTCCCCACCTCTCAGTCTCTCTCTTTCTTTCTCTTTGTCCTTCCTCCGAGGCTCTCTGGCTGTCCCCTGAGTGGAGTGCACTAGTTCTGACTGCCGCCACCCGTGGGGTTAAAAGGAGTGGAGGGCCCAGGGAGCCGTTTGGGATACGGGGGAGGGGGTCCGTGGGTTGGAGGAGGGGAGGACAGGAAACAGCGAAAGGACGAGCGAGGAAAAGAGAGATTATTGTTCGTTGTTTTTAGATTTTTTTTGTCTTACATTCCACTTGCTTTTGGCAATGTAGACGCATGTTTCCCAATAAAGCCCATTTGAGAGACAGAGAGAAAAAATGTGCCAGAATATTCCTAATGTGTGTGTGTGTGTTTGGGGGCTGGACATAAGCCGCTGTCAGCTTGGGTCCTTATAGTGTGTGTGTTTGTGTGTGAGAGCCAAGGAAGGAAGGAAGGAAGGAAGGAAGGGGCTTGACAGTTAACACAGCGGTGCATGTGGACTCATATCGCCAACAGTCTTTTTCAGAGGAAAATGAAAGTGCTGCGGCCATATCTCTCCCTCTCTCACACACACACACACACACACACACACACCTTCAGTGTTGTGCCTCGGTTGATTAAATGTACCTGCTGTTGTATTCTTCTTCCTCTTTCTTCTCTGTGTCCCTTGTTTATTCTCTCTCTCTCTCTCTCTCTCTATCTCCCCCTTTCAATCTCTTTATCTCCCTCCCTCACTCCCTTTCCCTCTTTCTCTCTATTTCCCCTCTCTGTTCCTTTCTCTCACTCCCTCGCCACTCAGCTCGCAAACTCTCCCCATCCTCCCCTCCTCCCTCCCCCTCCTCCCTCTCCCCCTCCCTCCCCTCCTCCCTCTCCTCCTCCCTGTTCTCCCCGGCTTCTCCCGTCAGGCCGAGAGGTAAAGTGACAGAATTAAATATGAGCTGTTCTCTTTTAGCAGTCTGGAGTTCACTGGAGGAAGAGAGCAGGAGGGAGTGAGGGAGTGTGTGTGTGTGTGCCTACCAGAGGGGGCGGGGAGAGAGACAGAGACAGACAGCAGGAGGCAGACAGTCTTGGCGACTGGATTCTGGGAGAGGGGGTGGAGTTGGGGGAGGGGGGGGTTGGGTGACGCGCGCGCCGAAGCAGGCCTCAAAACACACAAACTCCCTGGCAGAACAACGTTATTTCCAGACAAACACCCACACCTTCAGCTGTACACAAACAGAGCCACACTGAGTCATAGCAAAACGCACGCGCACACGCACACACGCGCGCTTGTGTGCCTGGGGTCAGGCGAACACAGGCGTTGCTCGTCAGGATGCGGAAGGCAGACTTTTCGTTATCAGGCGTGGAGAAACTGTTTTCTCCCAGCCATGTTGGGAGGATTTCCTGTGGGCGCCTCCCAAATGGACCGCCGTCCCCTACGCCGCATCGCAGGTCCAAAGTAGTGCACTTTAAAATGGGAAGTAGGCTGCCATTTTGGAAGCGGTGTTGTAGTTTTAGAAAATTAGGCCGAAGCAGAGATGAGCGTGAGGAACGGGAAGTGGGGGGGGGGGGGTTGTGACCTGTTGCCATGGGAAAAAGGGCAACTAGTTGATTGTAAACAAGCAGAGTGTGCCTCTACCTATTTTCCCTTGTCATTCATACTTGTAATTATTTGCAGACTGTTGCAACACTGCACATAGTTAATAACATAGCATTTGTGATGCTTTTATCCCTTCGAAATGTCTTTTGTTGTTTTTACTTGATTCCTGATTTCTTTCTCCGCTCTTGCTATTTCTTTTTATTATTTAGCGCCCTTTTATTTTCAACATGCTTTGGCAATACCCCTTCACATGCAAATAAGGCCCTATAAGTGAAAATTGAATAGATTTTGTTATCAACACAACATTGCACAGGAGGCTACATTATCAACATAATTCCTGCCGTAAACACACACACACACAGACACATATGGTACATATCTTTCCACTGGACAATGTGGTTTATAGCCAAGGTAGTATTTACTAATTAATTACAGTCCCGAATAAGGTCCTGTTAGATAGATATCGAGATATAAACGTCAGTGTGTGTGTGTGTGTGTGTGTGTGTGTGTGTGCGTGTGCGTGCTTTCAAGCGAGAGCCTCGGCGCAGAGCAAAACGAGACAGTCAGACTTGACACAGTAGCCCAGTGGAATGGATGTTCTCACACGCACCAAGGACACAATTGTTCTCTTTTTTCTGTCTCTCTTTTTCTTCCTCTGTCCTTTTTTCCTTGTCTTTTCTCTGTCCATCTTTTCAATTCTTAATTTTTTTTAAATGTTCTGATTCCGTCTCTGTTATTTCTGTCGTTCTTTCTCTCCTCTCTCTCCTTCTCTCTCTCCTTCTCTCTCCTTCTCTCTCTCCTTCTGTCTCTCCTTCTCTCTCTCTCCTTCTGTCTCTCCTTCTCTCTCTCTCCTTCTCTCTCTCTCCTTCTCTCTCTCCTTCTGTCTCTCCTTCTCTCTCTCTCCTTCTCTCTCTCTCCTTCTCTCTCTCCTTCTGTCTCTCCTCCACTGTGAGTCTGTTGTGCTGCATCAGATGTTGCACCTGAGGTGGTAGTTCAGTCCAGTCTGGGTTTGCTTTTATATTCCACTCCATCACTGCCCCCCCCCGCCCCCCGCCGTCTCCACCCGCTCCCTCTGTCCGACTCTCGTTCACCCCCCCCCCCAGCCTCCCCTATCCTTTCAGCTCCGCCGGCTTTCTCTTCCCCGTCTCCTTTGGTCCTCCTCTCCTCCTTCCATCCTCTCCTCCTGACAGGCTCTAGTCTGGTGTTGTATTTCCAGCGCCGCCTGCAGCGTTGCCATGACAGACCTGCTGAGAGGGAGAGAAGGTGGGGGGGCGTGAGGAGAGCAGAGCAGGGAGATAGGGGGAGTGACGGGAGGACAGAGAGGACTGGCGGGGGAGAGGGGGTGAGAGGGAAAACGGGTGTACAGTGAGTAGTCTTCAATCCATCATCTGCAGTCCTTACAGTCAGGTTCATACAGGGGTGGGTGTGTGTAAGTGTATGTGTGTGTGTGACTGTGTGACAGTGTGTGTGTGTGACTGTGCGTGTGACTGTGTGTGTGTGTATAGGGAAGCGTTGTGTTAAGCAGAGGGCTCGATATTGATCGGCCTGTCAAAGGGTGCTGTGTACTGATGCTCCCTTACACAGTAGCAAGCAGTTACAGATTAGTACCCCCCCCCCACACACACACACACAGACACACAGACACACACACAGACACACACACACACACAGACACACACACACACACAGACTCAAACGCAGTGGCGAGAGAGGAGAACCTAATTGAGAGAGAAGTTTACAAGAGAAAATAACCAAGAAATAAATGAAGAGAGGAGCATATAAGAGAGAGGAGTAGAGAGGAGAGGTGGGGAGAGGAGAGGTGGGGAGAGGAGAGGAGTAGAGAGGAGAGGAGTAGAGAGGAGAGGTGGGGAGAGGAGAGGAGTAGAGAGGAGAGGTGGGGAGAGGAGAGGAGTAGAGAGGAGAGGTGGGGAGAGGAGTAGAGAGGAGAGGAGTAGAGAGGAGAGGAGTAGAGAGGAGAGGTGGGGAGAGGAGAGGTGGGGAGAGAAGAGGAGTAGAGAGGAGAGGTGGGGAGAGGAGAGGCGGGGAGAGGAGAGGTGGGGAGAGGAGAGGAGTAGAGAGGAGAGGTGGGGAGAGGAGAGGCGGGGAGAGGAGAGGTGGGGAGAGGAGAGGAGTAGAGAGGAGAGGTGGGGAGAGGAGAGGTGGGGAGATGAGAGGAGTAGAGAGGAGAGGTGGGGAGAGGAGAGGTGGGGAGAGGAGAGGAGTAGAGAGGAGAGAGGAGGAGAAGTTCTGAAGTTTAAATAACAGTGTGTCTGTGTGTCTGGCCCAGCCCAGCCCCAGTCATAACAATGTGGTCTAGTTTGGAAGCCATTCGGCTTATGCTATTGGGCGTGGGGGCCCGCGGACCCGCTCTGTTATTGGCTAGATGTGATGCAAGGTTCGGGGCAGTGGTCGGGATGGAGAGCTGTCATTGGCTGGGAGTGATGCAAGTTAGGTGGGTTCGCTGATAATTGATTGGTCAACCACCGGGCCAACCAAATGTCTGTCTCAGGGGTCCAGAGTCAGACAGAGAGGTTACTGTGGGTTACACAGAGAGAGAGAAAGTGTGTGTATGTGTCTTTTCTAGTCTAGACCACACTCTTTAATGATAGTCTGTGGTAATAATATACATGTCAGGGAAGGTTCCGGATGGTAGCTTCATTACTGGTCCTGAAGGTGCAGGACTGGGCTTGTCCCAATTACAGACAGATTCTCTGAATTTTATATAAATTACTTTAAATTTGGATCCCCATCTGCCAACTATAGGAATGAAGAAGACATTAGAAATGAAATGAATCCGGCTGTCCAGGCGATTCGCCCCGCTCTTTAAGAGAGCAGCTCAGGGATGGGGGTCTGTAAGGCCGCTGAAACGTGTTCATGGCAACGCTGCCGATGTTGCCTGCACTGGGAGTCCCCCTATACATTTAAGACTCCGGGACTCTGCTGTTACACTCTGTGTGTGGGTCCATATGAGAAATCAATATCTGTCTGTAAACAACATTACATGATTAGAAGAGTGAATATAAAGGTATTGTTCGCCTGTAGCGTGGTTGGCATTAACCTAATTCAACTAGGATTACCAGCGAGAGAGGATGGGGGGGGGGGGGTGCTGGGGAGGAGCAGTTGGGCGGGAGGGGGGAGGGGGGGGGGAGAGGCAGTGGAGAGAGAAAAACATTAGCATTTTGATGTGTGTCTCTACTTTAGCCAAAGGCCAGGGGTTGGCTGTTAGAAGTGTGTGTATTTGTGTGTGGGGTGGAGGGGGCCATGGCAGAGGGATAGGGGTGTGTGTGTGTGTGTGTGTGTGTGTGTGGGTGGGTGGGTGGGTGGAGGGGGGTTGCTAACCTTGCAGAAGTGATGCCAGTGAAGCTCCAAGGTCTCTCTCCATCACAGCTGACAGAGAGAGCCTTGGAACACACACACAAACGCACGCACACACACACACACACACACACACACTGGAACTGTTGGTCTCAGACTTTACCTCAGCTGCTCCCTACAGTTCGCCCATTGTACTTTCACACACGCCCAAATATTTTCCAGTGCCACTTGGAGTTTGAATTAAGACAAATAACGAAAAACAGGGGAGTTTTCCGAAGCGTCTCGAGAAGCCGTGCTCTTACTCACCTGCACAGTTAGGATTTCCTATCCTGCAAGTTGGTGGCAGCTCAGTTTAGCAGCTCAGTTGCCTCTGGTTTATGTGTTTCACAGCACTTTGCTTTAACCGTGTACAGTTGGTGCATTAGGCTGATTCCCCCTGACAGCAGGATGCCTGGACACTCTCCAGATCACACTGGATAGAGAGACAGAGGGAGGGAGGAACAGAGGGGAGCGAGAAGGAGCTGGAGGTAGCGGGAGGAAGAGAGGGCAGCGAGAAGGAGCTGGAGGTAGCGGGAGGAAGAGAGGGGAGCGAGAAGGAGCTGGAGGTAGCGGGAGGAACAGAGGGGAGTGAGAAGGAGCTGGAGGTAGCGGGAGGAAGAGAGGGGAGCGAGAAGGAGCTGGAGGTAGCGGGAGGAAGAGAGGGGAGCGAGAAGGAGCTGGAGGTAGCGGGAGGAAGAGAGGGGAGCGGGAGATGTCGGGAGGTGTATAAATAATGTAGAGCTCTATAATGACTGGAGGAAAGGCTCTTGTGAGCTGCAGACTCCAGAGACAGTCCGTCCACTGCTGTACACACACACACACTCTCAAACTCACACGCACGCACGCATGCACACACACAGACACACACACAGAGATGCTGAAAACACACAGAAGTACACACACTCTGTCTCTGTAATGACTGTTGTGTAAATTGAGAATAAATAATTAATCGTTTTCAGCCCTTCCTTTAATAGCTTCACACTGGAACAACAGGAACTGAGTGCTTACACACAGGCAGAAACACACACACAGAAACACACACACACACACACACAGGCAGAAACATACAGACACACACAGACTGAAACACATGAACGCACAGGCAGAAATACATACACAGCGCAGCCAGCACCACGCAATATCTCTTGGTGTTTTGTGAGTAGTATATAGGATTTATTGAGGTTTTTTGGTGTCCCTCCATCTCTATAATACAGGCCATTTAACAGGTGCTTCTATCCAAAGTGACACAGTCTCATAGTTGTGTACTCTGTTTATGTACAGCCGGGCCCTGTAGGAATCAAACCAGCAACCTCCGCGTTGCAAGCACCTTGCTCTACCAACTGGGCTAGGGAGGACCATCTCTCTCCTTCTCTCTCTCTCCCCATTTCTCCCTGCCCCTGTTCCCCCTCTCTTTCCTTTCTCCTTCTCTCTCCATCTCCCCCCACGCCGTCCCCCTCTTATCTATCGAAACAAGAAAGGGAGATCTTCTTTCTTCTCTTTGTAACAGCAGCTGTTCCACTATCTCGCCGTGAAAGAGGAAGGTGGAGGAAGAGCGCGCGAGGGAATACTGGAGAATGGGAAGAAGGCAGTCATTTCCCTAGCTCCTATCTCTCTCTCTGTCTCTTTCTGCTGAGTGTTGTGTTAATGTGACTGTAGTGTAAAAGACTGGGTGTAGTCCTCAGTGTGTGCGAGTGCTCGCCTGGGTGCACAGTGTGCCTAACCCATGTTTACAGTATAGACACGCGCGCGCGTGCGTGCGTGCGTTCACGTCTGCCCACTCATACACACACTTTGCTTTGTTTGTGTGTGTGTGTGTTTGCAAGAGCGCGCGTGTTCGTTTCAGGACGCGCTGTCTTTGTCAGACCAGAGAGGCAGAGTCTGTCCCTGTTGACCTTGCCCTGAGGAAGAACTGAGAGAGAGAGAGAGAGAGACAGAGAGAGACAGAGAGAGAGCACAGATGGTAAGAGATGTCTGTCTTCCTAACCAGGAGAGGGTTACTTATAACACCGAAACATTAACCCTTGATCCTGCATCTGTGTGTGTGTGTGTGTTAGAGAGACGCGGTGTGTCAAACAATCCCCGGATAGTTTACTGCTTCAAAGCACCGCCAAGCTAGAGGGAGAAAAGAGCGAGAGAGTCCTGGTCCCCTCCCTCTTGTTTCCACTGCCTGGTTTTTCAAAGAGAACGGAGCGAGAGTCACCCACATCTGTCTAATTTGAAGCTCCCCCCATTCCCTTCCTTCAACCAAGCCTGACTGCCCCCCCCCTCTCTCTCTTCTGCCAGCTCTTCTGAGAGTCCAATGCCAGGGCGCCAGGCCAGCTAAGTGGCGTGTGTTTGTGTGTGTGTGTGTGTGTGTGGGCATGTCTGTGTTTTCTCGTGTTACCCTGCAGTATGCAAGTCTATAGCCGCTGGTACAGTATGCCACTGTTGTGAAACCATCCTGCCGGACGCACACACACACACACACACACACACACACACGCGCGTGCGGGCACACGCGTTGTGCCAGTCGACCCAATAACAGTTAACCGTTCTGCTAACCAGTCTACCCAACCTCACCCACTAGCAGGCAGACACAAACACACACACGGGGAAACATAGACATACACACAGACCAAGACAAAGAAACAGGAAGAAGGAGAATAACTGGAAAGAAACAGAAAGAGAGATGGACAGAAAGAGAAGGAGAGAGGGAGAGAGGGAGACAGAGGGAGAGAGGGAGACAGAGGGAGAGGGGGCGTTACCTCCTGTCATGTCTGCTGTGTGGAACTAGGTCAGGCGTCACATTCATTAACATCCCTCTCACACACACACAGCCACACACACTCCGTTCACGCACAAACACCCAAACACACACCGACTCTGGGGCAGGCTGCTAATGCAAAACACAACAAACCCCCCCCCAACAAACACCACACACCCAGCCACACTGCAGCCCCTCTGCCGAACATGGAGCCACTTGCTGGGCAGACATCAGGCGGGCAGCCCCCTGTAGCGTTGGAGCTCCATTTAGCATTAGCCACAGGGAGCCATTGATTGACTCACTGCAATTTTGTTATGTACTGGGAAGAGACACCCATGAACGGTCACGTTATCTTTGTATTCAACCACTGCTAGAGAGAGCACCATCCATCCTATTCACTTCTTTTGTCTACACTATCAATCAGACTGCTGGAATCCATTGTTGCTCAGTCTATTTCTGGACTTATAAAATAATGATATACTGCCATTGATTCTTGAAGAATATGAATCATTAATGAGCTTAGTTCAACTGTTTCACCCGGTTAAAAACTAAATTTTTTGTAAACAGTGCCTCAAAATATAGTTACAAGTTTAGTTTTGATATTACGGTCAGCCCTTGAATTGACAGCTTGTCTGTTAGTTTGTGAGGGATTACATTTCCACTTTATTGTTTTAAAAGAAAGGATTGTAAACGACCCTTGTAGTTTACGTATAGCTCTGTTTTGAAAAAATCTTAATGTGGCCATTGTAGTGTGGTAGTGTACTTCACAGTATAGTAGTAGTGTACTTCACAGTATAGCGGTAGTGTACTTCACAGTATAGTAGTAGTGTACTTCAGAGTGTAGTAGTAGTGTACTTCACAGTATAGTAGTAGTCTACTTCAGAGTGTAGTAGTAGTGTACTTCACAGTATAGTAGTAGTGTATTTCAGAGTGTAGTAGTAGTGTACTTCAGAGTGTAGTAGCAGTGTACTTCACAGTATAGTAGCAGTGTACTTCACAGTATAGTAGTAGTGTACTTCACAGTATAGTAGTAGTAGTGTACTTCACAGTATAGTAGTAGTAGTGTACTTCACAGTATAGTAGTAGTTTACTTCACAGTATAGTAGTAGTTTACTTCACAGTATAGTAGTAGTGTTCTTCACAGTATTGTAGTAGTAGTAGTGTACTTCAGAGTTTAGTAGTAGTGTACTTCATGGTGTAGTAGTAGTGTACTTCTCAGTGTAGTAGTAGTTTACTTCACAGTATAGTAGTAGTGTACTTCAGAGTGTAGTAGCAGTGTACTTCACAGTTTAGTAGTAGTAGTTGTGTACCTCACAGTATAGTAGTAGTGTACTTCACAGTATAGGACTAGTGGTAGTGTACTTCACAGTGTAATAGTAGTGTACTTCACAGTATAGTAGTACTGTACTTCAGAGTGTAGTAGTAGTGTACCTCACAGTATAGTAGTAGTTTACTTCACAGTATAGTAGTAGTGTACTTCAGAGTTCATAGTAGTAGAAGTGTACTTCATAGTGTACTAGTTGTGCATTTCACAGTGTAGTAGCGTGCTTCATGCACCAGTATACAGTGTTTCCTAGTGTGTTAGTTCCCAGAAGTACTACAGGCGTAAATAAAGTGTTCTGGGGAGTGTTGCTGTGGAGATAAAAGCCTCGGCAGCGTTAGCAGCAGTCTGACTCTTCCATTCGGCAGCCCTGCTCTTCTGTTCTGACAGCTGGATCCATGCCAGCTCCCTAAAACACCATGCAGTGCGTGCGCAAATATGTGCGTGTGTGTGTGTGTGTGATCGCACTCGTGTAGCATTAAGAATTTGCAGTCAGCCGCTGCTCAGCTTGTGTCTGAGTGCATGCGCTTGTGTGTGTGTGTGTGTCGTCTGTGCGCCACTTCTGTTTGCTCTGTGGCAGTGAGCCTCTACCAAGGTCAGGCAGAGTTGCATGACAAAGCTAGTTCCCTGATTCACGGGTCACTCCCCAACCGGCAGCGCTACACACTTCTCAGTGCACTTCTCCTGACCAGGGGGCCGCAGAGTGGTTTTATTCACAGGCAAGTAAGGAAGCACTACATTTACCAGTCGTCACTGGGCCATATTGAAGTGTGACTTATGTATGTCCCCCCTCCTCACACACACACACAGTCACACACACATAAACACAGTCACACACACACACTCCAAGAAAGAAAACTAGTGTTTGAGTAATATTACTTTAAACTCTCTCTTTTTCTTCTTACATTGAGTGCTGATAAGTATTTTATCAGGAGCAAATGTACTTACTGCAACTAGGATGTGTGCTTGTCTCACCTGGTTATCTTAAGGGTGAATAAAATAACTCTAAGTCAATTAAGATAAGCGTGTCTGGATTGTGACTAATATGTAAATGTGAAACATTTGAATATTGAAATGTATGATAATATATGGCAACAGTTCAATATGCTGGTAGACTGAGATTTGAAAGTAATTAAATTAATTTGAGATTCCTTTAATTGAGTTGAATGGATCTCAATGTAAGCGATTCATGGAATTTAGAAGGCTAAAATTGAACTGAGTTGAATTTTGTTAGGTTTACTTGAAGTGTGTGGAATTCAGTTGACTTTAGGTGAGTTTAGTTCAACTGAGTGTTGTTGAGTCTAGTTTGAGGTTGTAATGTAGTTCTTCAGTATTTTGGCAGACAAAGCCAGTATCTCCTCCAATTTTACACAACCACATTAAACATATCCTATACATGATAGATTCAGATTTCATTGGCCTTACCCAAACGCGCACAGACACACACACACACACACACACACACACACACACGTATCCTCTGGAAGCCTCACAATGGCCTGCATGATATGCATTCTGTCCCATAAGGAGGCCTTCAGAATTGGAGAGAAGGAAGAATGAGCAACGGCTAAACCCTGAGGTGTCGGGTGTTGCAGATATTGGCCTCTTCTAGTTGTGATGAAAATGACATCAAAACAGACGTTGCATAAGCTGCTTGCTAAATGAACATACAAGAACTTAATGCCAATGACTGTAGTTCCTACATACACTTTTGGACTAATATATATAAATGTGTTTTTCTCCAACATCTGTTCCCAACTAACAATAACAGATAAACCTATTTTGGACTAAAAACACGGTTAATAAATCATTTTCATTTGTCAGATCTCTTTACCTTGTTTTCTTAGCTCTGCCTCCTAGTCCCATTTATTTGGACTCGTCCCTTAGCTTTTGGCCTTCTTATTGTTCGCATTAAGGATCACAGTTTGGATGTATTTAATGTTGGCGTTCTGTTTCCCCCAACACACATACACATGCACACAACAGCAGCATCTGTACCCTGACAAACAACATGGTGTGTGCGTGCGTGCGTGCGCGTGTGTAATACCCCACACTGAGTTAATACAGTAAATGTTATCCTAATCTGTTCAACACACATTTGAATGCCAAGTGGATTAAAACGCTGCTTGTCACGGTAAAGAGCTCTATAATCAGAGAAAGAGGCTGGCTTTATTTTGGGCACGAATTCCCTTGCAGACAGAGGCAGTGAGAGATAGAGAGAGTGAGAGAGAGAGAGAGAGAGAGAGAGAGATGGCGACGGAAGGAGAGACAGAGGGAGGAAGGGAGATAGAGAACTGGGGAGAGAGGGGTGAAGACAGAGGGTAAGGGGCAAAGAGAGGCGTTTGGGTTGTTTCAGAAGGAAAGAGCTTGTCAGCGTAGTCTGTCTTTCGCAGGTAGCAGAGTGTTAAGCGTGCACTCTGTAAGGAGAAAGAGAAAGACAGAGAGAGGGAGGGGGAGGGAGAGAAAGAGAAAAAGAATGAGAGAGAAAGAGGAAGCAGGTCTTATCAAGACCCTGCAATCGCACGCTTTGTGTTTATATTGGCTTGGTGTCAATCAACACACACACATGGTGTCACTCAACACATACTGATTCCAGTAGAGTACACTACAACAGCCCAGTTATGTAAAGGATCGTTAGCTAAATATAGGTGTCGCCTGTCTTATAAACGCTAGCTAAATATACTGCGAGAAAGCCACTCTAGAATGATTCTGTATGAATATGAAGGATCACAGATGCCACATCGCGATTCGACCGTCCAGTCTGTGCAGGGATTTTCCGACAGGGCAGGAAATGCAAGCGTGTAGGTTTAAACAGGCTTCCAGAGTTTTGGCTTTCATTTCTTTCTTTTTTAAAGCAATCTATTTTGATTTCATCTCAATGTCCAGTAATTATAAACCGCGTAACTATTTGCACTTCCTGTTGCTCCAGCATTGCCTTCATGCTGTGTGTAAGAATCAAATTAAAATACAGCATATGTAGAATAGAAATGAGGTCCATAGCACATATAAGACATACACAAAGACCTGTCTGAAGAATGCTGCAGTTAAAGTGTCTCATACTGGACAGTGACATAAGTACATTATGAAAGTGTCATTTGGGCCCAGGGTGTTGGCATTACAGGAGCCTCAGTCAGTGTCGAATGCGAGCTTGATAGGCTCGGTGAAGTTTCCGTTTCCGCTGTCCCTCATCTAACGCCTGTCAAGAAAGTGTTTCACACACACACACACACACACACTGAGGCACACAATGGGTTTGAATAGGGAGAGGGCCAAGCTTTGTTTGGCTTGGCCGAAATGTCCGCGGAAAGGGAGGAGAGGTGACAACACCGGCCATGGGAGGGACAGAGAAACAGATTAAAAGGAAAAACAGGGAGAGGGAGAGACACAACGAGAGTGCAGGCGAGAGAGACGGAGGTAGAGAGATATTTAGAAAGAGTGATAAGAGAGGGTTGAAGAGTTAAAGAGGGTCGATGAAATTGGCTCATTTTAGCTCGCTACATCCTAGCCACCCCAGATAGCAGATTCGGTGGGCGCCGGCGACCCACCGTGCATTGCTCTCCCTTCCCTGACGGATGAGAAGGTTACCACCGAGCAATCTGACCAGGGGCTGGAGAAGGCCGCACTGCCACCTAGTGGTGGTGGTAGAACATGTCCCTGCAGAGAGGTGGGCCTATCTCGCTGGCTGGAGTCAGGGTTGACTTCAGGTGATCCTGAGAGAAACGGGATTCGCTGATTGTTTTCCGTCTTCCTTTCCAACGTTGGCCTGCTTTGGTGTTTTCACCGATGGCGGTTTGTTGCCCCAAGGCGCGTTACGCCATTGGGTCATTACCAGCAGCTATTATTTCTGTCTCCCTCCGTCTGCCCGTTATCTGCCTCTCTGGTGTCCGTCCTTCTCTCACTCTCACTCCTTCCTCAACCCCCCCCCCCCACCCATTTCTCCGTCTCTCTCGTTTTCAGTCTGAAAGGGTGGTGTGGATCAGATCAATAGCCATTACCAGCATGGCCACTGACATGTCATTCATTTCCACGGCCGGAGAGGCCCGATACTCCCTCTGAGGGTGAACAAACACACACACACACACACACGCTCTGCACCACGGTCGACTGGGCCACTGCTGATTACTAATACACACAGATGTCTATTCTGCAGAGCGTGCACTGTAAATGCTTCCAGCTGCATGTGTAATCACTGTTCTTAGGGCAACGGGCGTGCGCGGTGTGTGTGTGTGTGTGTGCGTGTGTCAACGGCGGTATGCGTATTCGTGCCGGTCCGGTGGCCGATTTCCTTGAGGTGAAGCTGTGTGGCGGTTCTGATTTATTGACCGTTTGTTCGGGCCCCAGGGCAGACAATGGGAAGGGCCCAGGGGCCAATGGGAAAGAAGCTGGAAGACATGTATGTCTGACATGGCCTTTAACACCTTGTAGCCTGCGCACACACACGCACTCGCCCACGCATTCGCGCACACACACGCACCCGCGCACACACCTGACCCGCATACTAACGCGATCAATGTCTTCACTGGCCTGAGGCCAAAGCTATAAAATGATTATAAGGTGGGTTCCGATAGCTCTGTGGGTTAAGGCATGGCGCTAGCCTTCATCCCTGGAGGGGAAATGCTTTCAGTGAGATACCACATGTCCTACCTGTACGAGGACCTGAGCCGAGCTGCGAAGAGACAACGAGAAGGAGGGAGATAGAAGGAGAAAGAAACGAGACCGAAAGCGAAGAAAATTTGACAAAAAGAGAAGGAAATGAGGCAGAATGAGAAGGACTGGAGGCAGAATGACAAGGAAAGGAGGCAGAATGAGAAGGAAAGGAGGCAGAATGAGAAGGAAAGGAGGCAGAATGAGAAGGAAAGGAGGCAGAATGAGAAGGAAAGGAGGCAGAATGAAAAGGAAAGGAGGCAGAATGAGAAGGAAAGGAGGAAGAATGAAAAGGAAGGGGGAGTGTGTGTAACTCCTTATTTCGCTCCTTTTTTAAATTTAAGCCATCTATCAGCCCCAAGAGAGATCCGTGGTGGCGGGAAAGAGCTTAGGGATGTGTGTGTGTGTGTGTGTGTGTTCGATGGAAGCAAGGAAAGGCTATGCATCTTTGGAATGTGCTGGCTTTGTGATAACCAGAGGAGAGAGTGAGAAAGGGATGGGGGTTTGAGGGAGGGAGGGAGGGACGCTCATGTGGGAACTGATTGGTGACCGTCTACAGAGCCAACACAAACAAATAGCTTTGGCTCCTGGAATGACTTGGATCTCACACACACACACAAACACACATACACACCCAAACACACACACACACACACACATACACACCCAGAGACAGAGATTTATTTACGACCCCACTGGTAGGGAAGGAAGGAAGCCATGTTTTATCAGAAAACAGTCACAGACAAAACATTAGCCTGTGTTTTGTTGTCCCGTTCGAAGCCTTGATTGGGGAAAAGGCGTTTTTCATTTATCTCAACACTCACAGAACCAAACCGAACGACAGGCCTTTTGTTGACATGAAAACAGCTGTTTTCCATTTTTGATGTCTTTTTCTCACCCGTGTCTCTCCCTCGCTCTCCCTCCCCAGGAGCAGAGCCCGGGCATGGTCCCCCACCTCCAGGACCCTCCCGTGCCTCGTCCAGCCCAGACCACCACCAACTACAACCAGCTGTTGAAGAGCCAGCTCATCAGGAAACACCTCCAGCAGCAGGTACGAGCCAGGCCTGCGAGTTTGATCGATAGAACCCATCACCCCGGCCTCTTGTTTTTCGGTAATCAGCCGAGCGCTGGTGCCGGGACACAGAGCCACTCTTAAATTGATGGAGAGAGCCACAGATGGCTGATCATCCATGAGACATATACCTTCGACGAAATAGAGTGTTTGGTTACCAAACATTAATGTTTCAGAATATATTCATATATTTCGCGTTTTGATTTGGTGCAGTAGTGGAACTCAGCTCATGGGGAATTGTTCTGATATATTCTTTAAGATTTTATATCATATTATAAATGTCCAAATATGGATGAGGAGGTAGTATGTTACTGCTTTTAAAATGAGTGCGATAGAAAGAATTCAAGATGACAGGAAGCTGGACAGACTTGTGCAAAGGTCACCCTGTAAACTTCACTCTTGGAAAAAAAAAAACTATTTTCGGGACTGAAGGACAGCTTTTTGGAATCAGACAGAGGCTTTCTCTAGTCCTAAATGGTTCTATCTGGAACCTTCTTTGACAGAAATCCCCCCAGGGGTGAATGACTTCACACTGTTTTCCTGAGACTGACGGCTGTTGCGTCTTTGTCCTGTGTTTCTTGGAGAACGGAGGTTCTTTCATGTTGCTTTAGTGGTCACTGCTGGTTGGGGAGTTTGTCGGTGTGTCATTCCAGTCAGGTTGATGAAGCTGATGTTCTGTTAGGTTCTCCAGGAGCAGAAGAGACAGATGGAGCAGATGAATGGGGGCCAGATGACTGAATGCCAACAGGGGGCGCCATTTACAGGTACAGCGCAAACAATCCAAAAGAACACACATCCTTTAAATGTTAATAATGCATTTTAATATAAGACACTATCCTTTGACATTTTGTAAACAATGGAAACTCCTATTCACTCCCTACCTAGGAAAATAACTTACAACAATGGATCGACTCTGTCAAAGCTACGGCTTGTAAAGTCAATTTGTGGAGTATATGCTACTAAAGCAGACATGACACGCTAACACATAAGTTTAGTGTGTTTTGTTTTCCTTTTGTGGCATTCTGTTATAAGCTTACTCTCCTCACCGCTGTCCCCATTCCTCCCCATCAGACTGTGGCGGCGGTGGAGGGTACACCATGGGGGGCCCCCAGCTATCCCACGGAGGTCCCCTGCCACCCGGGCCAGGCCGCCTCTCACTCCCCCCCGGACACCCCTGCCACCCGAGTCACGCCGGACCCCCGGGGTCTTTCTCCCAAGTGGGCCGTCCAGTAGCAGCCTTCATGGGGGGGCCTCAAGGCTCCAAGCAGCCCCTCTATCACCCCTCCCAGGTCAGACCAGCTCGGCCCATTGACCGCACACAGCCATACTGGGAATTTCCCACAACCTCACAATATTATATTAGTCATTATTATAGTTGGCAATTTGCAAGAGGAAAGCCCTCGAGATGCGTCCTCTTGTTTTTTTGCAAGAGTGTCTAAATAAAAATGATTATCACGATAGCTGGTTGTCAGTAAGATCTCTGTTCTCGCACTTTTCACGGTTGTAAATGTCTTGCCTCTGGATACGTTTAGAATCGTGTAAGGAATGTATTTCATTTTTTTGCGATTTGATGTTCCACACATTTCTCACCCTGTGTCTGCTGCGCAGGGACATGCTAGAGACATGATAAGAAGAGTTTGGTTTGGTCACGATCATACAAGTGTTAATAAAAGAAATTGGCAGACTGTTTAAAAAGAAAATGGAGAACAGGATTTGAAGGAAAAAACCCTTCTACAGCAAACTGGATGCGATGTTGTCCAAACGATAAGATCATCAAAGTCAATGTCCCGATGTGTAACTTCATCCACATTCTTCCCCATCATCAGAAAACTTGGTAGGAAAGTATTTCTTTTATTTCAAGTGACTTTTGTTTTACAGGTGGGCGAGTTTGTTGGTGCTGGTGGTATGCCAATGAGACAACCTCAGTTGCCGCACAGCATGATGGGAATGGACGGTCCGGCGGGTCCTCCAAGGCCCGGGATGCAGCAGCAGGTGTCCAGGACGGGGATGGCGATCGGGGCTTCGGGCCTCCGGTCGGGGCTACCCCCGGGTCACCCACAGCACCCTCAGCATCTACGCCAGGCTCTGAACCACGGCGGCAGTGGAGCGCCGCTCCCGAGGATGATGTTTACTGCCCAGCAAGCGCATCAGCAACAACAACAACAACAGCAGCAGCAGCAGCAACAACAACAGACTGCGATGTGGCCTCAGCAACAGCAGATGTCACTGGTGAGCGCCATGCAGCAGCGAATGCCCTGCGGTGACACCCACATGGACCAGTCGGCCAATCACCAGCAGCCGCACGGACACATTTTTCCCGCAGGGGTTGGGCCTTCGAACGGAAGCTGCGGCCCAAACCCTAACAGCCAGTTTACCCAGCAGTCATTGCGGTCGGGGATGCCCGGAGGTGGCGGTGGTGGTAACAATTTCAGCTCCCACCAAGGACCTCCATCGTTACCCTCCAGCCAGGGGATCGGTGTGCCTTCGTTACCCAGCAGACTCATGCAGAAGCTGGGCGTCTCCGCAGCCGGCCAGCCCCTGCCCTCCATGGTCCACCAGGGGCTCCAGCCCGGTATGCGACCCAGAGGACCCCTCTCAGCCCTGGCCGGGATGAAGCCCCTTCCTCTCGGTATGATCCACCACCCAGCTCACCCAGGGCATGGCATGGCCCCGCCTAGCTACCCCGCCTCTGGGGCCGCTGTTGCCAAACACCCCCATCCCCACCAACATCAACACCCCCATGGGTCTGGGTACGGACCAGGACAGGGGAACCCTGGACACAAGCTGCCTCCGTACGAGTACCCTCAGCAGGGGCAGAGCAACGGGGGTATGGGGGGTAGGCCTGGAGGTGGAGGCGAGGAGGCTGACTTCATCGACAGCCTGGTGGGCTCCAATGAAGACTGGCTGAACAACCTGACTATGATTGACGAGTATCTTGAGCAGAACTCATAGTGGGAGGGGTGCCATGTCGAAGGTTGTAGTTCAGGGTTCAGCGTTGACTTTTCACCTATATGAAACTGATGTGGTTTGGCGGTGTGACAGGGACATGGAGCTATTACAAGCTTATGAATGGTTATAACAGGGTGTGTGTACCATTCTAGAAGGTTCTAGAAGGTTATACCTGGATTTACAGTTTGCGTGAATGCGATTGGCTGTTTCAGAGTAACAGGAGCGTTATAAAGCCGACCAAACCTTCAACATCTCCCAACATACCCAAAATGGCCACATTCACCACAAGGTGTGCTTTCCAATATCGCCGGAGGCCATATTGGAAAGAAGGTGTGGCTAAAATGGAACTCACAGAACACACAGAACCTCATGATTCGATGGTTGTCTGGGAAACAGAAGCTTCACTCCAAAGAGCTAGCATAGGAGTCCAAGCATTCTTATTGGTTGTTTGTGTACTGCAGTTAGGACAGCGGACTAATAAAGTGGGTTAAAATTCTCTCCCCATAGGGATATCTCCTATAAAAGGGTTATGTCTATAAAATCCTCTTTGATTGGATGAAATCAATGACCTTCAGCAATGCAATTGGTCCACTGTTTTTCACTGTGTCTGTACTAATTTTGGTTGAATTTTCAACACCAATCTTTTTTGGTTTACTTTTGTATCAAAGTACAGTATGTGGGTGTGATTTGGAAGCATCACTCAAAAACATTCAAATTCCAGATTAATCTATATACGATTGGACCCTGGACACACACAATGCATTTGAGCCAATCAGAAGTCAATATACAGGGAAATACAGGCCAAATCAGTTTGGGGTAATTTCTATCACTGATTGGCCAAAAGGAACTTGAAAGGTTCTCTACCATGAAAGTTTGTTATCAATACTTCATGATCTGGACTGTGGGGGTTTGTATATAGTAAACTATTTTGTAAAATATGTTTTTGTTAAACTGTATCATACACAAAAGAGAAGTACACATATTTATACTTCTTTTCTTCAGAATAAAAGTCTTCAGATTCTCTTTGTACATAAATTATCAAAAAATGATAAACACACACAAATGCTGCAAAGAAACATTGAAATTATCGCTCACAAAATTTAAATCTGTTTTACACTAGAATAATCTTATTGGAATTTGTTATGCAAGACAATACAATTCGGTATTTTGTTGTTGTTGTTGTTTTTGTAATACTGTGTATTACAAGGTAATTACATATTTGTTATGTTTTTTTTACATAACTTGACTCCTGGCACACCAATGGCCAAGGGTTCTTTAGAAAGGTGATGAAGAATATTCACACACACACACACCATACCTGTGAGGTCACAGTTCAAAGTTGAAAGTTCATCTTGGTCCGTCAACTGTACTGTAATATCTATGTTCACATACAATATATCATTCGACTTAGATGTAGTCGACATTATCATCCAATGCGGAAATATAATCTGTTGTATTTGTATTGCCATATCACAGGGTAAATAATCAATTTTAACAAGAACAAGCGTCCCCAAAGCCATACATTACAATATATATGCATGTGTATGTATATATATATATAGTTTCGGAAAAAATTAAGAGACCACTGCACTGTTTTCTTTCCTTTCCAAGCAAGTTGTAAAGGGAAATTTTGAGTCAGGAACAGAAGCGTGTCTTAATTTTAACCCTTCTGTTCCTCACTCAAAACCTTCCATTTCAACTTTTTGGTGAAGGAAAGAAAAATGTGCAGTGGTCTCTTAATTTTATCCGGAGCTGTATGTGTATATATAAATACACGTGCGCACACACAAACACCGTAGCAGTCAAGAGTTTGGACACACCTTCTCATTCAAGAGTATTTCTTTAATTTTACTATTTACCACATTGTAGAATAATAGTAAAAACTATGAAACTACACACGTGGAACCATTTAGTAACCAAAAAAGTGTTAAACAAATCAAAATCAAAATCCATTTCCATTTTAATTTAAGCAGTCCATTGACTTGATAACAGCTTCTCACCCTCTTGGAATTCTCTCAACCAGCTTTACGAGGTAGTGACCTGGAAGGCTTTTCCAACAGCCTTGAAGGAATCGTCGTATATGCTGAGCACTCTGTGACCCAACTCATTAGGGGGTGAGGAGGGGTGGTTGTGGAGGCCAGGTCATCTGATGCAGCATCATCAATCACCTTCTTGGTCAAATATCCCTTACACAGACAGAGGTGTGTTTTGGTCAAATATCCCTTAAACAGACAGAGGTGTGTTTGGTTAAATATCCCTTAAACAGATGGAGGTGTGTTTTGGTCAAATATCCCTTAAACAGATGGAGGTGTGTTTTGGTCAAATATCCCTTAAACAGATGGAGGTGTGTTTTGGTCAAATATCCCTTAAACAGATGGAGGTGTGTTTTGGTCAAATATCCCTTAAACAGATGGAGGTGTGTTTTGGTCAAATATCCCTTACACAGATGGAGGTGTGTTTTGGTCAAATATCCCTTAAACAGATGGGGGTGTGTTTGGTCAAATATCCTTTAAACAGATGGAGGTGTGTTTGGTCAAATATCCCTTAAACAGACGGAGGTGTGTTTTGGTCAAATATCCCTTACACAGATGGAGGTGTATTTTGGTCAAATATCCCTTAAACAGATGGAGGTGTGTTTGGTCAAATATCCCTTAAACAGATGGAGGTGTGTTTTGGTCAAATATCCCTTAAACAGATGGAGGTGTGTTTTGGTCAAATATCCCTTACACAGATGGAGGTGTGTTTTGGTCAAATATCCCTTACACAGATGGAGGTGTGTTTTGGTCAAATATCCCTTACACAGATGGAGGTGTGTTTTGGTCAAATATCCCTTAAACAGATGGAGGTGTGTTTTGGTCAAATATCCCTTAAACAGATGGAGGTGTGTTTTGGTCAAATATCCCTTAAACAGATGGAGGTGTGTTTTGGTCAAATATCCCTTAAACAGATTGAGGTGTGTTTGGTCAAATATCCCTTAAACAGATGGAGGTGTGTTTTGGTCAAATATCCCTTAAACAGATTGAGGTGTGTTTGGTCAAATATCCCTTACACAGATGGAGGTGTGTTTTGGTCAAATATCCCTTACACAGATGGAGGTGTGTTTTGGTCAAATATCCCTTACACAGATGGAGGTGTGTTTTGGTCAAATATCCCTTCCACAGACAGAGGTGTGTTTTGCAGAGATCATCACATGCAGACATCATAGGTTCACCTGCGCCGCGTTTCACAAAGATGTGGCTGTTGTAACCAAAAATCTTCAATTTAGACTCATCAGACCGAACAGATTTTACTGGCAGTCTACTGGCAACTTCTTGTGCTTATAGGCCCAAGCAAGTTGCTTCTTATTAGTTGTGTCCTTCAGTAGTGGTTTCTTTGCAGCAATTCGTCCATAAAGTTGTTGAGATGTGTCAGTTACTTGAAGTCTGTTAAGCATTTATATGGGCTGCAATCTGAGGTGCATTTAATTGCCGATTTCTGAGGCTGGTGACTCTAATGAACTCATCCTCTGCAGCAGATGTAACTCTGGGTTTCCTTGCCTGTGGCAGTCCTCATGAGAGACAGTTTCATCATAGCGCTTGTTGGTTTTTGCAACTGAAGATTCTTGAAATTTCTAGGATTGACCGACCTACATGTCTTAAATAATGATGGGCTGTTGTTTCTCTTAGTTTATTTGAGCTGTTCTTGATATAATATGGATTACTACAGTACAGACAGAATGGTGGTCTGTGTACCAACCCAACCTTGTCACAACACAAATTATTGGGTCAAAAACATTAAGGAAATAAATTCCACAAATGAACTTTTAACGAGCCACACCTGTAATTTGAAATGCATTCCAGATGACTACCTCATGAAGTTGGTTGACAGAATGCAAAGAGTGCAAAGCTGTCATCAAGGCAAAGGGTGGCTACTTTAAAGAATCTACATGAAATGTGTTTTGATCTGTTAAACACTTTTTTTGGAACACAACCAATGTGTATGTTTATATGTATACCTATATGTGTATATATATATACATATATGTGCATAAGTGTGTGTGTATGACTCTTGGCATGCCCAATCAACTCAAATATGGCCGAAGGTTCCACTTGAAATCATTCAATTTGTTTTGCGCAGTTTGTTTCTGGGTGTATTTCATTCCAATACCCACAATCCACTGTGCCACGCTCCAAGAGGGTGCCTTTCAGTAATCTACCTTTGCCTCTTCTTAAGGTCTCCTTTCCCTCATTCACACTGATCTGAGTGAACAGGGCAGGTGAAAAGCTAGGCCTGCATCACACTACTTTAACCAATCAAATTTTGTCCGATAAGTGCAAATGAAAGAGTGGAGACAAAGGGCTCAATTCAGACTTGGGATAAATTTACTTAATATGAACTTAGTCTATTAAAATGGGGATTTAAGTGAAACAATATGTGTTCTTTATCTCAAGTCCATTTACCTGAAGTCTGAATAGGACCCACTGGAAGACTGCAGATGAATGAAGCACCCCTGATATGACTTCCTCTACCTTAGGACCACACAGACTACCTTAGGACCACACAACGACTTCAAAGCCATGACAAGGGGTTAATCGATTATCTGTGATTTCATTTTTTATTTTTTTGTCTTGATACTTTCTAGATTCAAAATAATAAAATGTATAAATGGAGGTAAAATGAAAGAAAAAAATGGTGTGTGAAGTTTATATTTTCAACAGGTCTTGACCACGTCTCTTGTCCTTGTTCATTTTCCCCTCTATTTTTTAGTTCCCTTTTTTGTCCTGCCAGAGGTGTTGCCTGGTTTAATGAGCATGCCTTAACAATAGCCACCCAACTCCCACTCCTTTCTGCCTTTGTTTAACATTCATCACAATGACACGCATTTCATATTCCATGAGGTTAGTGAGTGGCGTCCTCAAGTGGTTAGTCAAAGAACTACACCATGCACCCCTTGGGGCATTAGAATGTGTCAAGAATTCTGAACAGAACACACGTTATCATTTCCGTCAATACTGCAGCAGAGAACATGTTTCATGACATTACTACATAAGAACATGGTAATGGGGGGGGTCCTTTTCATTTGTCAGGCTTTCTCTGTGACCTGTTTTGACCC
Organism: Esox lucius; assembly: GCF_011004845.1. Taxonomy (NCBI): domain Eukaryota; kingdom Metazoa; phylum Chordata; class Actinopteri; order Esociformes; family Esocidae; genus Esox; species Esox lucius. The sequence continues at coordinate 24,193,122 of NC_047592.1, read as the reverse complement.
CTGTCACACATACAGACACAAACCCTGTGATTGTGGGTTAACAGTCATCCCAAACATCTGCTTGTTGTGTGTGTGTTTGTGTGTTTGCACATGTGTGTGGAAGCATGTTTAGGTGGGCGGTAAATATGCATCAATAATCCTGCATGCATTGAGCTGCAGAGGGAGCATGATTGGGGGGCCGGTAACATGCATCGATAATCTTGCATGCATTGAGCTGCAGGGGAAGCATGACCTCTTTCTGTTTCTCTGTCCGTTCATCTCTCCCAGCAACCACTGTCTCTGTACAGGCTATACTGTCTGTCTGATGCCTCTCTGTGTCTGTTTGCCTGTATGTCTGACCTTCTCTCTTCCTCTCTTTGTCTGCCTGTGCCTGTCTGACTGCATCTGCATTTGCCAATGCCTCATAACAATTCATGGATAAAAACCTCACAATAAAATGTGAAACATATCCCTTTGTGGTCGAGCTTCATCTCTGTCAAACCTCACAGGAAACGAAGATGGAAGTGACTGAAGCAACACCCAAGCGTGTGTATATAAGACACGTATCGGTTCTGTTTTCTAACATTTTCACTGGTCAATTTATAGTGTGTGTGAGTTTATTTCTAGACCATCCAGGCACCTGGTTGATTCTAGCATGTTAGGACAGTTTCTGAGTCAACAGCAGTACTTGTTTCACTGTGTCAGTAGCCATAATAACAAATCATAATAACAAGCCATAATAACAAGCCATAATAACAAGTCATAATAACAAGCCATAATAACAAGTCATAATAACAAGTCATAATAACAAGCCATAATAACAAATCATAATAACAAGCCATAATAACAAGTCATAATAATAAGCCATAATAACAAGTCATAATAACAAGCCATAATAACAAGCCATAATAACAAGTCGTAATAACAAGCCATTATAACAAGCCATAATAACAAGCCATAATAACAAGTCATAATAACAAGTCATAATAACAAGCCATAATAACAAGTCATAATAAGAAACCATTATAACAAGCCATAATAACAAGTCATAATAACAAGCCATAATAACAAATCATAATAACAAGTCATAATAATAAGCCATAATAACAAGTCATAATAACAAGCCATAATAACAAGTCATAATAACAAGCCATTATAACAAGTCATAAAAACAAGTCATAATAACAAGCCATAATAACAAATCATAATAACAAGTCATAATAATAAGCCACAATAACAAGTCATAATAACAAGCCATAATAACAAGACATAATAACAAGTCATAATAACAAGCCATAATAACAAGCCATAATAACAAGTCATAATAACAAGCCATAATAAAAAGCCATTATAACAAGTCATAATAACAAGCCATAATAACAAGTCATAACAACAAGTCATAATAACAAGCCATAAAAACAAGTCCAGCACAGAGCGGGCACAACTGAAATGATGTCATGTAATGTTACCAGTTGTGGTTACAGAATCTCTATTACTTTCTGCCCCTCAGTGTCATAAGCTGCCTATTCCTGACACCTGGAGTTAGTCCTGGTAGGGTCATTGGGAAAGTTTCCCCTTGGGTACTGATCTGAGATCAGCTTACTTTTAACAATTATGAACTTAGTCATCAGTGAGGGAAAATGTCAAACTGACCCAGGATTGGCTTCTATGAGCAACTTCAACAAACTTAGGGTTAGGGTTGGGTTTGACATGCACAAACCTATGGACCTACACGATTCCTGCTGAACACAAACATGTTACATGCAGTGCATAGACCTCCTCTGTGAAATACTCCTTCCTGATTCTTTTACTAAGCAACTTCACAAGTCTGGGAGCTGCCGAGATAAAAATATGTTCCCCCGATTAGCTGCCAAAGGTTTTCGCCACGCCTGGTTCCCCAGTCACTCAGGAAATCTACTATATTTCATGCAACTGGACACATTTTTGGGCAGCGGCAAGGAAGGGCCTCGCTCCTGATCCCTGGCGTCGGCAGCTTTCAGATTTTTTTATTAAAAACACCACTGCTGTGACTGTATAATTTTTATTAACTAGACTCCTTCCCTTGTGTTCCTTTCACGGTCTGGACTTAGCTTCTTACATTTTTTTCCAGGTTAACATGATGTTAGGTTCAAGAAATATGATGAAAATATATCCAGTCATTTTTATAGTAAATATTGAATGAATAGCAATGAGAGGACAAGTAAAGGAAAATGTTTCCCAGTACTGAGGCATAGCCCATGTTTAGTGGTATTCAAGCAGCAACAGAAGCTGAACTGGTTGGCTTTGACTTTACAAGAATGTGAACATATGCTACTCTTCAACCGGGCCAGTAATGTCTTGATTGCTTTTCCTTGATGAATTTTAAAGCACGTAGGAGGATTTGCCACGTTGAATACCCTATTGATATGTGTGACTTTGCAAGGATTGAGATCTATACAGTCTATATAGCTCATCTCTATTTTTTTTATGTAAATCTTACCAGGAAATAGGCCTAGTGAGTGAGGGGTTAGGGTTAGACTAAGACCAGATAGACATAAATCTTAGTATTCTGTATATCTGTAGGCTATGCCAGTAATTTGTCAAAATATATAAATTGTCTCTCCCATACCAAATAAACACATCATTACATATCAAATCTACACACCATGCCAAAACAACTAGATCAACAAACTATTATAACAGAACATGTGAATAAAAATCATTAATCAGTAAAAAATACAACTCCCTAAACTCTTTGCAAGCTTCGACTTGACAAGTGTCCAATCCGCGTCATGACAGCTCTGCACGTGACTCAGGGTGAAGTTCTTCTTCCTGAGAGAGCGGTGCAAAACAGACTAACAAATTCAGCAACAGAGAATCGCAGTTTGCGGGTAAGTTGAACAAATTAAGAGTACAATACCGCGGCAGATACGTTTTATGGGCTTTTCAGCAGGGGTTGGTTGGCGTTTCTTTGACCTGACACTAAAGAAACGGTCGTATTTAAGTTCTAAAGTTGCTGTTGGTTTGTGTTTCGGGCCTTCGCTATTTCCTGGTCACTGCTCGCGAGCTCATTCCATGATGTCTATGGATGTGATGCATTGGCTTGAGCTTAGGCTTGGCGCTTTGCTGGAATGGGTGAAGTTATAAAAGTTGGGATGTAGTGCGTTTGAAGTCTATAAATGGATAAATTCCGTTCAGTTGTAGTTATATAATATTCGAAACTCAGTGCATATGCGGGAACAACCGCATTAAGATCATATCGTCTTCAGCATAGTTTCGCATTCCATTTCTCTAGTTACTTGCTTTTTGGGATACGGGCTAGCTTTCCGACATGCAATAAAAAAAAAAAACATTCGTTTCCCATATTGTTGCATTGCATAGTGAGTCTCACTTCGTTTAGGACAGTCCCTTTCTGCTTTGTTTTATCCCATTGACTGGGTGAATATACAGAGAACATTGGGGAGTTTAAGCCGTTGCAACATTGTGGCCTTATTGTTTTCTTGCCATCCAAATTATCACTGGTTTTGTCACGTATCAAATGATGATACAATAAAACAAGCTATCAGACAGTCGTGGTGTTAACAGTCTCGGAGATCCCTTCGGTCTCCACGGTTGGGTCATTATGCCTTGAACAGGTTCAATCGCCTTTTTGTGGACGGTTTTGTTATGTTTGTTTTCATGATGTTGTGGATTTTAGTGAATGGCCTTATTTTACTTGTATGTTTTGTATGTCCTTTAAATCATGATTTGGCTATTTATTGTGACTTTCGCTAGGCCGTGACTGTAAATGCGAAATCAACTCACCATGGCAAATAAGGAAATCACTCCTCACATTTTTTAGGAAAATGTAGGGTCGGTCTGTTGTGCTAGTAGTCATTGTAATAATACACAGAGCTTGTAAATTAAGTCGTTATATTTATTAGCACATAAAAATCAAAGTAGTTGTGGTATTTTATGGTATATGAAAGAGACTGGACATAAGAATGGTGAAATATACAGTAGGACAGAATGTTTGTTTCCAGTGACCCTATATTCTCCATGGAGCCTTGTATACTTCTGTAAACCAGGGTTCGTGGTTAACTGGCCAAAACGAGTGCACTATGTAGGAAATAGGGTCCCATTTGGCAATCGTGTAGGAAATAGGGTCCCATTTGGCAATCGTGTTTGACCCACTTGCAGCGTTAGCCTTCAGTATGATATCAACAACAATTCATGGTATTGATTTGGTGTGTATTTGTGTGTCTGTATGATGGATGGAATGTTGGAGAGTGGTTTGTCAGTGACGTATGATCGGGGCATGCTTATGGTGACAGCTAAGACAGCCCCCTCCTGCCGGCTCCCACTGCCTGCCCCCAATGTGTCATTTACCAAACCGCAGTTGCTGTCAAGTGGGGTGTCCGCGTGCGTTTAACATTATAAATAGCGATAGGCCCTCTTCTCGATGCACGATGCTACCGCATTGGTATGTTCTGACTCGATGTTGCTATGTCATTTAAAAAGGCTAACGCTTCCAGTGCAGTAATGAATGTCCTCATTATGTACTTTTAGCTTTTCTTGGTTGTATCAATTATATATAGACCAAACAATTTAATGTTTGTAACATATGAATGCCTTATTGCTTCTCCACAAGAAAAATTTAAACAAACACAGTATAGCCTAGTGTTAACACCTGGCTAAAATCTTTTTGTCCTCATGTATGTACAGTTGTCAATGAATCTGAAAGAAGTCCTATGCCTGTCCTACAATATCCCTACACTGTTTTCCAAAACAGGTGCTAGCTGTGGTTATTCATATTCTGAAAAGACCCTTTTCACTGAAGTGTTCTGCCTGTTCAATATTATGGTTTTGGATTGATCCCAGTTCAACTAGGCCATATGAGGCTAAGTATAACCAATCTGGTGGCTCTCCTAAGTGAATCTTAGCAGTTTGATTCCCAGCTGTGTGAGTGTGGGAGTTTCCTGATTCTCAAATTAACTAAAGCAGGTGGTCATAAACCACCCTCTTGGATAATAAAAGTACTTTCACTATAGGTCGTACTGTGACTATGATAATAGGCTTTGTCTATGAAGGACTTACTGGGGCGTTCCTGAAGAGGGTCTACCTCAGTATCTGCAAAGGGAATTTAGCAAGTAGCTAATTATTTTGAATAACATTCTTTTTGAACCTCCCATTTTAGGCTGGGTGTATGTTGTTTATGTGTGCATAAGATTTTAGTAGTATCACTGTTATATCGGTTGGTCCTGAAAGGCCAAGTTTAAAAGTGAGTCGTTTTAAGGACAAGGGATGCATGCATAACACAGTTTCAGGGACCAGTTTTGGCTTGACGGTTTTACAACTAGTGGCCCCAAATTCCAGAATGGACTACTATAAGAATTTCCAACTGAAACTACATTAATAATTACCCTTCTGGTCTATTATCTGCCATTCAGGGTTTATTTGAAATGTTTAGATAGGAATTAATAATAACTTCCATCATGTTGTTTACATGGTCTCTAAGTGTGTTAACTTTTTGTTATCCTTCTTTATTGTTGGGATATTTGTAATTTCATAACAGTTGAAGGTAAATAGCCTAGCCGCAGGATGTAGGGGTGCTTGGGGTACTTCCGAAATTCACTTGGTTTCTGCCGACCGCCATTTCGCAGGCATAGACCTTTTCTCAGACAGTGAGCTGCGTATCTCTTCGGCCGACGGGCATGCGTTATCCATAGAACATCACCGAAGCTTCACCACGTTTCGTATGCTTGTTCTGTGACATTTTTGTTAGGCGTGGCCTACTTGAGCCAGATAGAGTTCTAGCTATGGATATCTTTCTCTTACATAGCACTAGGGAACAGGCCAATGTGGCTTAGACCGTATTTTCTCATTTGTATATATATTTTGTTTACATTCAACTAGTCAGTACATCATTTTTTTCCACTTTTTCACTCGTAGTGATGGACCATACCTGTTAATAGCTGTGTTACAGAGGTTCTTGCTGTATGCATTTCACTGATGCATTCTGTTCATGTTCCCTGATCAACCTGGGCTAGCTAATTCTCAGTGGAGTCAGTGTATTCCCTACTAAATAATGTCCAGAATCCGTAATTCTGCTCCTTGTTTTTCGCAACGCTGATTTTCTGTGGGCCTAAGTTTGTTGTTAAGAAGGGAATGGTTCTTCTTTGGTGTTGAACAAGAATGGCAACTAGGCCCTAGTGACCTCACACGTCAGCATTGATATCTTTCTAATGTTGTTCCCCGCTCATACATCCCTCTCTACAACGTTTTACTCTCCATCCCTCTCATCACCACTCATCCATTCCTCTCTTTTCCTGTAGAGTGAGTGGAAGAAGAACTCCCCTGTCGAGTCATGGCCTCGGCTTCAATACCAGTCTACAACTCCTCCGTTAACCCCCTGGAGAACAGATCTAGTCAGAACGTAAGCCCTTCATGTCCTTTCAATCTTTCTTTTATTGGCCTCTCCTGTCCTTTTTTTTTCTTCTTTGCCTTTTCCTTTCTACCTTTCTGTCTATCTAATTTCTTAACTCTCTGGTGTGTGTGTGTGTTCAGGGTGTGTGTGTGTGTATTTATTGTGTTCTGCATCAACTTTTGTTGTACTATATTTACACCTACCCACATCTTAAAGCAGTTTGAGCAGCTAGACTGAGAATGGAATACGCGAGCGCACACACACACACACACACATTTCAAAGACACACACACTCCTCTTTTACACACCACTGAAATGCATTAATTCATCCACACACACACCCCCCCCCCTACCCACCCCATACACAAATTGTCTGGATGCTTTTTGCGTAGATGGACAGTACTAACTCCATAAAGCCTATTCTCTACACAGGGCTGTTCATGGTCACCCGGCATAAATGTTGGGGGGATAGTGTTATCTAGTCCAGGGTGGTTTATTATCTAGTCCAGGGTGGTTTAGGGTGGGGGGATAGTGTTATCTAGTCCAGGGTGGTTTATTATCTAGTCCAGGGTGGTTTATTATCTAGTCCAGGGTGGTTTAGGGTGTGGGGATAGTGTTATCTAGTCCAGGGTGGTTTATTATCTAGTCCAGGGTGGTTTAGGGTGTGGGGATAGTGTTATCTAGTCCAGGGTGGTTTATTATCTAGTCCAGGGTGGTTTAGGGTGTGGGGATAGTGTTATCTAGTCCAGGGTGGTTTATTATCTAGTCCAGGGTGGTTTATTATCTAGTCCAGGGTGGTTTATTATCTAGTCCAGGGTGGTTTAGGGTGGGGGGATAGTGTTATCTAGTCCAGGGTAGAGTGTCTAAACGGAGATTTCCAGTCAATACACATGATTGATTGAAAGTTTAAATTGGGAATATCTCCGGCCCTCCAAACAATGTTGTAGTAAAATATATGAAACATTAAATTTAAACATCTTCTGCTGATATCTTCTCATCATTTCTGGTTGTGGTAGTAGAACAGAGAGTTCGTTTTATGGTCCTTTTGAAGGGCTAAAACTAAGAAATATTGTCATTGTGAGCTGGTGTTTCTTGGTGTGCTTTCTTAGCTTGTCCTCCAAAGAATCAGCCTAGTGCCCTGGTGCTCTTGATACAGTGACCAAAAATCAACCCTACCCGCCCACCCTGCCTGGTCAGATCTGACAAGAGGCAACATCAAGGGAACAGGAAGCTGCCCATTCTTTCTTTTCTAGTGTTTTTTTCTAGGTTGTGTGTGTTTGCTGGGAACAGCGTAGGGAAAATTACCTCAGGCACGGGATTGAGTGCACACACACCCATTATTTTCCTTCATATAGAGACCCTCTTTCACCCTTGTGTATTACCCATTCCTATTGGCTCTGGAATCAGGAAGTCTGCGAGAGGTGGCCAATGAAAACAGTGCTCTCACAGTGTGATCCGTTGAGGGTTTTCCATGTAAAAAAAAGAAAAAAAGAAAGAAGACTTCTGGGTGCCGTTCAACGGGCACAAGCCTGGCTTTGTAGAGACCCAGAGGCCGAAGGGAGCGGTGCCACCATGTTTGACGTGCGCTCCCACTCTCCTCCACATACTTCATACACAATATACATTAGCCCACACACTCACAGGCATTCACCCTCCTACATGCATAGACACACATACTATTGGCAGGCAGTTCTCTCGGCAGGGTAACAGAGGTTTTGTGTGGCATGACGGGCTGTGTTTTCAAGCAGACACACTGTACAAATTCTGATTGTCACGGCACAGCGTTTAATCTGGAGTATATGGGGTGAGGGTGAGCCCTGGAGTCAGACCATCCCCCATTTTCTAGCGAGAGCCTCTAGCCCACCGACTGCCAAAACACTCTTTATTCCCTTTCTTGTTTCTTTATTTGTTAAGAATGTTTTTATAGTTGAAATAACTGAAGTCTAGTACTGTAGGTTATGGAGATGTTATTGTACATTGATTTCTGGACATTTGAATGTTGAATTTCATTAAGAAAAATGTCTGTTTACATTTGTTGCTTGATCCGAAGAGCACCAGCAGTTCTGCGCTTGACCCTTAAGCCATTATCCCTAAGCTGACGTGACAGTTCAGCATGCAATGCGAGCAGCAGTGTCGCACACTGTATCTCACCCACTCTTTACTCTTTAAAACAGCAAATTACAAATTAGCCACCCAGCTTTACCTGCAACATCAGCAAATGTCCATTCCTGTTTTAATTCCCTCCATTCAGTTTCCTATTCTTTGACAGGCTGTTTTGATTGCTAGCTAACCAACCATAATCCAATGAGGAAGAAATTATTTACAGCTAATGCAAGAGCATTCTCCCGCTGGCCCATAGCAACGTTTCCTAACAACCACCACAGCCATTTTCAAAGTTAAAGCCTTCTGAGCTGAGACCCGAGCTGCTAACCCAAGTGGGCTGCCAATTTTTGCTGCAAGTAATTCAGTGGACTTTTAATTTGATTTACGATTATTGAGTACCAGGATATGTGATACCCGCACAGGCTGTTATAGTTTGGTATGTATTTTCTTATGGACGGCTGTGGGCCACTGAATCATCGGGTTGGGTCCGGCCCGTGGGCCATGTTTTGCCCAGGTCTGCTCTAGCCACAGTTAATCTATTTTTAGTGTTGGGAGTGCTTCCCAGATGGCAGGTGACCCCCTGCTTGGCCCTTCCAGCCTCTGGTGCCTTTGATCGCTGGGAAGAGGTCGTCCACACCATTAAGGTCTCTACCTGGGACGGACTTTGATCACCTGAGGGAGAACTGGGAGCTTCTGTCTCATTTGAACCTTTTTTGTATATCCGGTTTCTTTGCTTTCATGCTTGTTTTTTTTGTTTTACGCCTCTTCATTTTGTAACTGTACCTTTTTTGCCCGCTTCTAAATAAAACATTTGAAACATGAGTTCAGTGCTAGTGCAGTGTCATTAGAGACAAAGATAGAGACTTGTGCTGACAGTAGGGGAGGGAGGAAAGGAAGAGAAGGAGAAAAGGATGGAGTCAATGAAAGGAGGATGGTAAAGAAAGATGAAAGGAAAGCACCTACTCCATTGGACTTTTGTACCACGTGACCTCTTACATACTGACTTTCTACTGAATTATTTGTCCCTCCATCTCTCTTGATTATACTCTTTTCAACTCTCACTCCATCTCACTCCATCTCTACTCCTCTCTCTTTTGCTGTCATCTGTTTTATTTAATTTTTTAAATTATGTCATAGGTGGAAAAAGTGTCTCATTCTTTTACATCCCTAGAACCTGGCATTTTAACAGGGGTGTGTAGACTTTATATCCACTGTATGTTTAAAAGCTATTTTCAAGACTGCAGAAGAAACCATGAGAATTTAAAATGTTTGAGAAACCCTGACCCAAGTTCCTCTAATGTGTTCCTGGCCATGTGTGTTTTTATAAGGGCAGGTGCTTCCATTACTCTGGGGGGGGAAAACCGCTTGCGTTGTTTTGTGTGCTCTGTAAATGTACATCTGTCTGTTTTGACTGTAGGCGTCCAGAGAGAGTCTGAAGATGGGACCGCTGGCAGACGTCACTCTACTTCCCGGAGAAGAGAGAGTCATAGGTGAGGGGTAAATCTCTTCGTTTCTCAGTTTTTGCCTCCAGATTGGAAAAGGTGGTCAGAGGGGAGGAACCTCAGATCTTCCGATCCATTATGGTTTGAGAAGATGAGAGATTTTATCTGTTGTTGCTACACACTTTGTTGGGTGTCAAGTAACTGCTAATTCCCACTTTAAGACCAAGTGTGAACTTCAGTAATACTTCCTTAAAGGATACTCGTAACAGGAAGTAGTTAGCTTCAGATTCTAAAGATGGTTACAGCATGTTGGAAAAGCACCTTTTCACTTGAAGTAGTAATTCAGCTTCACTTCCTCCCATATGGTCGCTTTCTGTAGCTGTTTAAGGCTACATTTTGGCATGTAACCCACATTTCCCCCCTATAATAGGTCTTGTGACCAGTCAGATCAGCTCTAAAACCAAGCTGATATGAGATGAGCTGATCTGGATTGAAAAAATCAAAAACCTCTGAATTGGGCTGTTTAAATGATATAACAATATTTTGCTGAAATCTGTATTTCTGTAAGTCTTTATTTGAAAATGGGGATGTCCATTTTGATGGAAGTCCTAGCCGAACACTGACGCAATAGTTATTTTCCATTATAACTTCAGAGAGGATAATAGGCTGGAATGGATGTAACACTCCCTCTTAAGGATGTCAGAGTCCAAAATAGAAACTTTAATATTAGATTTCCTAATGAAAACATAAGGCCTGCAGTAGGAATAGCACTTTAGGATTGCATAATTTCAGGTGAGCCACGCCCTAAACTTAGAGAAATAACTTCTAAACGTATAAAACACATTTTATAAGTTGAATGTGGAACACAGCCTTAGAGGGAACCTCTAATAACAGGAAATCGGGTTTATTTTTTCTTCAACCTTGACACATTTAGCTGCCGTCGTTGAGGTCTTAGAGCGCTCGTGTTTGTCTCTCTCACACCGAGCAGCGCAGCTTCCTATGTTAATCTGATCGGTATTGTGTCCTCTCAGTGTGTTTACAGTCAACCCAACAGGAGAGGTGGAGGAGCGTAGAGCCCCTGTTGGGCTTTTCTCAGGAGAGACTAAAAATAGAAGCCTGCGTCTCCCGGGCCATGCTGACTCGCGTAGTTCCAAAGTAGTTACTCTGTGTCCCTCTCTGTGTCAATTCAATTGCTCTTTTGGCAGGAAAAACGTTGTGTAAGTATTGCCAAAGCATTGTTCTAAAATAAACCAATACACTTTTAGGCGATAATAACAAATACTAACAAAAATGTTATATTAGAAATAAGAATAATAGAATGATAGCTGTTAATACCAACACAAATAGATGCATTTGATTGAATAATCAGGAAAGATAACAGTGAATAATAACATACTATCAGCAATCTCCAAAAACTATCGCTCCCAATTCCAATCTACCTACTGACACTATTGTAATCAGAGGTTATTTCTTATGGATACAGGTGTAGTCGGTGATACTCAGGCTATGGCAGGAAAATGCAAGAGAAGCCGCTGGTCCTTCGCCCATTAGTATTTTTTGTTTTTCCCGTGGCTGTAATGATCTAAAATTTGGAAAACATTTGGTCAGTTTTTAAAATATGGAGTTTCTTGGTGAAGAATATTTCTCACAGTAAAGCAAAAAGTGCATCTCTGTCTCTACTGTCCATGCACTGACCACATTTATAATTATTATAATTATTATAATTTTTTTTTTTAAATGTCTGCCGGTTTCTATTGCCAAATGGTGGTCACTCAGCTTGTGCTTGGTGGGGATCTGTCTCTGTTTCAGATCTCTACACAGAATGGAGATAATCTGCAAATTCATATTCTCTGTTTAGGGTCAGATAGGAGTTCAGTCTGCTTGGTTTTTGTTTTGTTTTTCCAATGTTGTAGATAGAAGTTCTTAAAATGGTTTGTGATTATGTTTATTTAAATGTTTTCTTTTGAACCAGTGCCAGTATCAGTATTAAAAACCGAAGATAAATGCCAAGTGTGAAACTGAGTAATAATGAACAGGTTTTCAGAAGGGAGTGTAACAATCTGGGCTGTAATACTGCATTTTAAAAAGCCATTCATTTTTTTCTTGCCCTAGTGTTGACATGTCTGCCTGTGTGTGATGTTGTCTAGAATAAAGTAATCAAGGATTTTTTTTCAGAACATGACAAAGACATAATCTACATGTGTCCATTCAACGGAGCTCTGAAAGGCAAAGTCTTCATCACCAACTACAGACTCTACTTCAAGAGCGCCGACGCAGTGAGTAGTACATCATACAATACACACACACACCCCAGCCACACACAGTGTAGTAGTAACCCCAGTGAGTAGTACATCATACAATACACACACACCCCAGCCACACACAGTGTAGTAGTAACCCCAGTGAGTAGTACATCATACAATACACACACACACACCCCAGCCACACACAGTGTAGTAGTAACCCCAGTGAGTAGTACATCATACAATACACACACACACCCCAGCCACACACAGTGTAGTAGTAACCCCTGGGAGTAGTACATCATACAATACACACACAGTGTAGTAGTAACCCCTGGGAGTAGTACATCATACAATACACACACAGTGTAGTAGTAACCCCTGGGAGTAGTACATCATACAATACACACACAGTGTAGTAGTAACCCCTGGGAGTAGTACATCATACAATACACACACAGTGTAGTAGTAACCCCTGGGAGTAGTACATCATACAATACACACACAGTGTAGTAGTAACCCCTGGGAGTAGTACATCATACAATACACACACCGTGTAGTAGTAACCCCTGGGACTAGACACATGCCTCATCACAGCAGGCATCACAGCCGCCATCCACTCCAAAGGAGGTAGCTGCTATATGCTACGTTTTCCTCATGGAGGACCGGTTTGATCTGCGCTAGCCGTAGATGGATGTGGCTTTTAATCAGTCTGCAGTGGCCTGTTATTAGTACTAACGAGGCAGACCCGAATCCAGGTGGCAACTGGGCAGGTTGCACCCAGAACCCTCTGAGGAAACGTGTCCGGATGAGGGGTAATGCCCTGTACTGAAGGGGCTCCAGCTTTAAAAACAAACTCATGTATTTCTAACTTTTTTCAAATTTCGTCTTGTCCAGTTGTATGTATACAACCCTGTTGTTGTCTCTGTAGTGTTAGACTGCAGTTAGTCTTATAGCCCTCCGCGCCATTCAGCTTTTCGTTTTCCAACGTCCCCGTTCTTCCGACCGGGAAGTCACGGATCAGTGCGGATAAGACTGCGCTCTCTCTCACCTGATGACGTCGGCATCGCCATCTGAGGGAGTGGCTGGAGCACAATGAGACCAGGAAATCCCTGCCGACCGGTGCTCCCTAATCCCTGGGCGACCCTGCCCCGTTTGCATCACCCTAACCTAGACCCTGGTGGACAACTTGGTGCCATGAAAGAGCACTTCAGAGCGCTGCGCCCCCTGAGAGGCAGCTATGTCACACATTGGCCTACGCACTTTTGGGTGATTTCATTATCAGGGAACTAACAAACACAACCAAAAAAAACGACTAGAAAGTTATTACACAACATATCGGACTATTCATAGTGTCTGTGGTGGTGAGCTTCAGTCTGTGGAAACAAGGAGGTGGAGATTATGGAGGAGTAAAGGCAGGAGGTTGTATGCCTGCGTGGACGGGAGAAACAACCCCACCCTCCACACTACCTTAATTGTCTTCATCGGGTGGTGGTGGTGGCTTGGCCGTGTCCCGGTTACTTACAGCCACATCGGGGCCCAAAGGTGTAATCCACCTGGTGGACAGGCTGTTCCAACCCCCCCGGTGGACAGGCTGTTCCAACCCCCCCGGTGGACAGGCTGTTCCAACCCCCCCGGTGGACAGGCTGTTCCAACCCCTCCGGTGGACAGGCTGTTGCGGACGACCAACAGTTACCGACGGTTATCCTCGACTCCGTGTCTCCCTCACCCGGCACCACCCTTCTTTGGCACGGTCCCATGAGCACTGGGTTGTTTTGAATTCCTGTCCTGTCCTCGTTGCCATGTTGATTAAATTGGAGAGGGTGGAGGCCGTGGCTGACAGGTTAGATGGAGGAACTGAGACAAAGAGAGCGGGGAGGGATAGTTAGAGGGTGATGGATGGAGCAGACATGGAGGTCCCAAGGTGGGTTCTACTGGCTCATCAGTCAGGGAGCCGTGTGTGTGTCAGTGATGGAGTAGGTTATTATAGTCTATAGGGACACTGCTGCAGCAGCAAGGCTGTCTACTCCAGTGTGTTACCAAAAACATGCTCCCTCTGTAGTGCCCTACTCTTCACCTATCCGGTCCCAACTAGTGCACTATATAGGGAGCAATTTGGAATGCTCATCCAGTGTTTGTACTACATCACCTGAGGATACATTAACTACATGCCGAGCTCATACTCCCTAGTATCTCAGACCAACACCTACTCTGGTGCCTCTGAATGGATGTGATTATAATGAAGACCTACTAACTGCTAGGCCTAGAAAAGGTGTTAAAAAGCTAAAATGGGAGGGAAGATATCGCGCCACACTTCTACTAAGGTTTTCCATCACACAGCTTTGACCTGCTACAGTAGGCATGTTGGTCAGTTGTACTTCAACCAGTGTGTCGGCAGGTTACTTGGGAAACCTTTTCAAATGGCTAACTTCAAACAGCGACATTCTTGGTTTCTGCTGTCTCAATTCCAATGTCAAGTCCTATTTCAAGTGTTTTTAGTTTTTTAAACAACCAGAATCCCTGCTCTAACAGTCTTTTATTTCTTGTGACCTCATAGGACCCGGCGGTGACCCTGAACGTTCCGCTGGGTGTCATTGGTCGTGTGGAGAAAATGGGCGGAGCCTCCAGTCGGGGGGAGAACTCGTATGGGCTGGACATCACCTGCAAGGTCAGATCCTTCACTGTGGCTCTGACGACCCAACTTTATACTCAATGGTTCAGTCCTAGCATGGCTTCATACTCAATGGTTCCGTCCTAGCATGTCTTCGTACTCAATGGTTCAGTCCTAGCATGTCTTCGTACTCAATGGTTCAGTCCTAGCATGTCTTCGTACTCAATGGTTCAGTCCTAGCATGTCTTCGTACTCAATTGTTCAGTCCTAGCATGGCTTCATACTCAATGGTTCAGTCCTAGCATGGCTTCATACTCAATGGTTTAGTCCTAGCATGTCTTCATACTCAATGGTTCAGTCCTAGCATGGCTTCATACTCAATGGTTTAGTCCTAGCATGGCTTCATACTCAATGGTTCAGTCCTAGCATGGCTTCATACTCAATGGTTCAGTCCTAGCATGGCGTCATACTCAATGGTTTAGTCCTAGCATGGCTTCATACTCAATGGTTCAGTCCTAGCATGTATTTATACTCAATGGTTCAGTCCTAGCATGTCTTCATACTCAATGGTTCAGTCCAAGCATGTCTTTATACTCAAAGGGTCTTGTCAGATATAATTGAAAAAAATCATTATTATTCTTTTCATTGAAAACAAAGGTGTTGGAAAATTCCATCAGCCGTTGCATGGAAGAGAACAATTGTTAATTGTGTGCCAACAGTGTTTTGTTTATGTCCATTTGGCCCAACAGGACATGAGGAACCTGAGGTTTGCGCTGAAGCAAGAGGGCCACAGCAGACGAGACATATTCGATATCCTCTTCAGATACGCCTTCCCAGTGTCGCACGGCCTGGTTAGTACGCCAACTTCTTTCTGCACATCGCACGATATGACCACAGTGAATTCCGACCGTTGTATTCCTCTGCTTCGTATAGCGAAGGAGAGACTCGTTAAGGAAGAATCCCAGATCAATCCCTCGCAAATGGCAGTTGACTTAGCAAATCTCATGTTGTTTGCATGTCAAATAAATCCAAAGTAATGGCAAGTCAAACAAAAGCCAAACACAATTTCTCTCACTTTTTCTCTCTCGCTCTCTTTCTCACTCGCTCTCTTGCTCTCACTCCATTCAAACTGCTTTATTGACATTACTTAATAATGACAATATTGCCAAATACCTTTGGAAATAATTGTTTATTTGAACAATAACATCATAATGATGATAGCATTATCAGACGCTGTCCTTCATTTTGAAGCAGACCATTGCTACGCTCCAGTCCACAGCTCGCTGCACCCTCTCCCAAAAGGACGGCAAGCCGTACCCACAGAGGTCTTAGAAAGCGTTGAATAGTGGTATCAAATTCAGGGCTGTTACTAATTGTTTTCAGTTTAACAGTTTGTCAGGACTTTCAGCTCTGACATGTTCTGCTGTGGTTAAGCAGTTGCGCAGCCTTTTCTCCACAGGGAGCCGGGCTTTGTTTTGCCTGTTTTGCAAATTGATTTCATGTGATTGGAGGGTCTGGTCCTGGCGCTTCAGTGTATTAGTAGAACAGGTTTGTAGACTCAGCCCAGGGCTATTTGGGTGAAAGAACTGGTTTCTCAACTCTTGGAATAGTGGGGCTTGGTAATCAGAGAGAACATTCTCTGTTTTTTTAGTTTTCAAAACCGTTGTTTTTATTATTAGTGGATTTTTGCTGTGCATGATTTGTTTGTCATGCTCCTTTAGACATATGTGGGAGAGTCTGCATCGGGGTGCATTTCCTGTTGAATTAAATCATGATTGGCAAGCTGACCTGACACCTAAATGCCGTGAAGTTACATTTGTTTGACATGCTCAATACATTTCAGTCAAATGAAGGAAGAAAACAATTTTATTAAAATAAAATGTATGGTTGTAGAATGCTGTGTGCTTTCCATCTCAGTGTTCTGTTCCTTCTTCCATCCCACCATCACCAGCCGGTTTTTGCGTATCTGAGTCAAGAGAAGTATGAAGAGAATGGCTGGAATGTCTTTAAACCAATGGAGGAGTTCAGGCGGCAGGTAAGGTTTCTAATTGTCTTGGTAAATGTGTCAATACTACTCCTAGTGTTTTTATGGGTCTGTATTTAGTCAGCTGCATGTTTGACAGCTTTATATTCCGTCACTCCCTTTGTCTGTTTAAATACTTCCTCATAATACCTGGCAGATTTCGGGATTTCAGAGGGAATATGCATGGAATCGGGAATTTCCTAACATGCATTTTAAGGAAATGGGGAACTTATTGACATTTCCTGCGATATACCTGCTCTAACTGTACCTCAACACACCAGTAAAGCCTCCGACTGAGTCGCAGCTTCAGATCCTTTCTCTGATTGGCTGTTTGTCCACTGGTCCGCAGGGCTTACCCAATGAAAAGTGGCGTATCACGTTCGTCAATGAAACCTACGAGTTGTGCGACACATATCCCACCATACTGGCCGTCCCATTCAGATCCTCTGACGAAGACCTGAGGAAAGTGTCTGCCTTCAGGTCAAGAGGACGTATACCGGTGAGGGCCCTGTTTTCCCCCCGTCCTCCCCACACTCCTGCTGCTTCCTGCCTTCCCCTCCATCACCCCCTACACCCCGTCCCTCAGCTCACTGTCTTCATGGCCTCCATCTGCCACCTGCCAGTCTCTCTTTCTCTCTCTAACCCTCCACCTCTCCTCCGTCTCTGTCTGTTCAGGTCCTGTCCTGGATCCATCGTGAGAACCAGGCGGTGATCTGCCGCTGCTCCCAGCCCCTGGTGGGGATGTCTGGGAAGAGGAACAAGGATGACGAGCGTTATCTGGACCTGATCCGCGAGGCCAATGGCACGGCCAAGCTCACCATCTACGACGCAAGGCCCAGCGTCAACGCTGTTGCCAACAAGGTCAGGGAGTTAAAGGTCACAACAGGAGGCCAATGGGGTCAGACGGTGCACTTTGTCGGGAAGGGAGGCCGAAGTGTTTAATGCCGATACGGTTCAATGGTGTTTTCGTGCGGGGTTCTGCCGGGTCGTCCACCCAGTGTTCTTCTGTTGTCCACTATAGGGCCTTGCTAGTTGTCTTCTACATTGTGTTCTGGTGTCGGAAGTCAGAAACGAGGAGGTAGAGTTTAGTATCGGCACCACTGTGTGAACTGGAATGTGTCGCTACACGAGCACATCGCCGCTCAGAGTGAATGCTTGTGTGGTAACACACATTTACTAATATGGAATGGAATCTGGAAAAGTATGTCTGCCGTGCAAGTCGGAGGCTTTCACCGGTTTGTTCCCACCCAACACTTTGAGCCTTGCCTGCAGTGTGGACATGCCCAACACTGATCCCTGACCCTGCTCCAATCCCCACTTGATCTCTGGTCTAGCGGTGTTGTAATGAAGAAATATCGGCATAAAATAAATAACATTTTTGTCAGTAAAACACTCAAGGGGGCATCACAAATGTTATTTGATACACATTCAAACGGGGCCAGAGATTGGTTTCAGTAATTGGTTTGTTCCCGACCTCACTCTGTGACCCCCTGACCTCTGACCTGTCTCGTGTCCGCCACAGGCTACGGGCGGGGGCTACGAGGGCGACGACGCCTACCAGAACGCCGAGCTAGTGTTCCTGGACATCCACAACATCCACGTGATGAGAGAGTCTCTGAAGAAGCTCAAGGACATTGTGTACCCCAACGTGGAGGAGTCCCACTGGCTGTCCAGCCTGGAGTCCACCCACTGGCTCGAACACATCAAGGTAGGATGGATGCTTTAATGGCTGTGTATTCGCCAGAACATTTCGGCGTGCCCCTTTTGGAGCTTTCCAACCAGTGACTCTCTGTCTTTAAGTGGCTTCTGGTCGGGGGCTACTTTGTTTCTTGTTTGTGCGGCGCACACACACACCCCTAAGCAGCCCTCCTTCCCTGTAGCTGGTGATATCGGGAGCCATCCAGGTGGCGGACAAGATTTCGGGGGGTAACTCTGTTGTGGTCCACTGTAGCGACGGGTGGGACCGGACGGCCCAGCTCACCTCTCTGGCCATGCTGATGCTGGATGGACACTACCGCACACTCAGGGGGTTCCAGGTGGGTGAACCGAATTGTGATCCAAGTCAACTTATCACTGGGGGTGCCAGATAGCCCCAAATAGGGGTAAAAGCATCTGACCAGTAACCAAAACGTTGCTGGATGAAAGATCTGACAAGGTGAAATGTCTGCCGTTCTGTCCTTGAGCAAGGCAGTTAACACAAAGTGCTCCTTTTAAGTGGCTGTGGATAAGAGCGTTGGCTAAATGGCTTTATGAAACCTTCCTTTCTTCAGGTGCTGCTGGAGAAGGAGTGGATAAGTTTCGGACACAAGTTTGCCTCCGTAAGTCAAATACATTTATGGCTAATGCACTCTAGCTAGGTTCCAACTTCTATTGATAACTTGTTAATTCAGTGCACGTTTGCTGTCTTTCTTAAATGAAAGTCCCAGGGCTGCAATCGTCCTTTCAGCCATTTGCTATGTAATAATTTAGCAAGTAACCTACTGTTTGACAGCAGCTATTCTGACTACATTATGAGCATAGATTAAGATTTAAATTAGCTCTGTCGAACAGTATGTAAAAGAAACCGTTGAAACTACAGAACGATCTTGAAAGAAAGCTTTTAACCGCCACTGTTGTGTGTGCATGTGCAGAGGATAGGACATGGGGATAAAAACCATGCCGACCAGGACAGGTCTCCCATCTTCGTCCAGTTCATTGACTGTGTCTGGCAAATGACTAAACAGGTAGGACAGCACCTCACAGACACTCCAGACTTCCAGCTATAGGTCTACTTTCAATACATTTTCTAGTTTTCCCAAAATCCTGGTAAGATCTCCTGAGTCAAAAGGGAATGGACAAGCAATCTGGGATCCTCCGACCTGGATTTCTGGGAAAACCAGGGAATTTGTGTAAAGCTTCCGGTGTTGTACAACCCAATCCGGGGCTCAGTTATCCGGCTTTCTCCAGAAGAATGCACAGTTTCAGACGTCATGGATTTGAAAGGATACAACTGGGTGTAAATATTGAAAGGAAGGGTTTCCTCTCTGTAGATTTAGAAGAATGTTCCTGTTTTTCCATTGTACGTCCTAAATCCCACTCCTCTCCTCCCTCTCTCCCGGACCATAGTTCCCGACAGCATTTGAGTTTAACGAACGTCTCCTAGTAACCATCCTGGACCACCTGTTCAGCTGTCGCTTTGGAACGTTCCTCTACAACTGCGAGAGTGCCAGGGACACCAACGTGAGTTTTTCTGTAACTCCCCTCTGTCTCTCCCTCCCCATTTCTCTACAGCTGTAAAAGCACCCATGTGAATTCTACTTCCCACTAGGTGTATTCTCAGTTTCGGTCTTTCAGGGTTACCCGCACACTCTCCCTTTCTCTCTTCCTCAAACTGAGCAAGTGTCACAGACCACAGCAGCCTAGAATGTCCCCCTTATCAACACACCATCTTAACAGTTCAGACCCTTTCACTGCTTCACTACACTCCCTAGTTTTCACTTGGTAGCTCTGTGTTCCATCCCCTTGCCTTTCTTTAGATCAATGTCTCTTTGTCCCCCCCTCCCCCCTCCCTCCATCCTGGTATTGTGAAGTAGAGCAGAACAGATAGAGAGAGAAAAAGTGAGAGACGCATCACTGCGTCTGATTTGCAGTAATAATGCACTTTGGGGAGATGGATACAACCCTCATTAATACACTCTCTTTGACACAAACAAAGAGACAGCCTCCAATCCCCCAGTGATATGACAGTTTACATATCTACTCATGCCTTAACTGAAGATATGATATGAAATGTATAGAATTGTTTTGGGATTAGCCAACCAGGTCAAGTTTAGCAGGTGTCTACAGTATATGACACACAAGTCATCATCCAGAAGATGTCGACTCAGTTCTATAGCAACTTCAGATTACCCATAGAGGACAAACCCATTTATTCATTTATTTTTTCAAAGAATGTATAAAACTGTGAGATTAAGCCCGGAATTCAGCATTGACCTTGATTTTTGTTGTTGTTTTTGTCCTAGATCTGGCTTAATCTGTGTCTGCCAAGCTGGCCAATGTTTGAATAACCTTGCAACGAAGTTAAAATTGTCACACATGCAATTAACGAAGATGTATGGCGACGCAAAGTCAAAATAAAGTGATAACCAACTCACCTACCAAATGGAAATTATTAAAAGAATAATTATTCTACCAACAATTTAACTGTAAAACACGCTAAACGTGTCAGGTTCACTAGTCTGCCTGATTTAAACGAGTAGTATATCGTTAAACGTGTCAGGTTCACTAGTCTGCCTGATTTAAATGAGCAGTATATCGCTAAACGTGTCAGGTTCACTAGTCTGCCTGATTTAAATGAGCAGTATATCGCTAAACGTGTCAGGTTCACTAGTCTGCCTGATTTTAATGAGCAGTATATCGTTAAACGTGTCAGGTTCACTAGTCTGCCTGATTTAAATGAGCAGTATATCGCTAAACGTGTCAGGTTCACTAGTCTGCCTGATTTAAATGAGCAGTATATCGTTAAACGTGTCAGGTTCACTAGTCTGCCTGATTTAAATGAGCAGTATATCGTTAAACGTGTCAGGTTCACTAGTCTGCCTGATTTAAATGAGCAGTATATCGTTAAACGTGTCAGGTTCACTAGTCTGCCTGATTTAAATGAGTAGTATATCGTTAAACGTGTCAGGTTCACTAGTCTGCCTGATTTAAATGAGTAGTATATCGCTAAACGTGTCAGGTTCACTAGTCTGGCCGATTTTAAATGAGCAGTATATCGCTAAACGTGTCAGGTTCACTAGTCTGCCTGATTTAAATGAGCAGTATATCGCTAAACGTGTCAGGTTCACTAGTCTGCCTGATTTAAATGAGCAGTATATCACTAAACGTGTCAGGTTCACTAGTCTGGCCGATTTCAATGAGCAGTATATCGCTAAACGTGTCAGGTTCACTAGTCTGCCTGATTTAAATGAGCAGTATATCGTTAAACGTGTCAGGTTCACTAGTCTGCCTGATTTAAATGAGTAGTATATCGCTAAACGTGTCAGGTTCACTAGTCTGCCTGATTTAAATGAGTAGTATATCGCTAAACGTGTCAGGTTCACTAGTCTGCCTGATATTCTATCCTAATACTATGGCATCAGATTTATGAACAGATAACAGAACAATTATTGACCCCAGATTACATTTTGTTTCAGTTGAAGCAGCAACATAAAATGCTATATTGTGGGGGAGGATTCTCTGTAGAAATGATAGACATTGGGTAATATCCAATACCCTTACCCTCACTAGATATCACAGGAAATTGGGTTGTACTGCAAAGGTAAATGGTTCAATGTGAGATTGGGAAAGTTGGGTTGATATGTTGCCACCTGAAGAGTAAAGTCGGTTAGATAAAATAGATCAATTACATGTGAAGAAAGGGTAGGTCTTAATAGAAGTATCTTTGTTTTTAGAGTGTGTAGTCTTCTAAATGTCCTCCGGTTTGAGAAAAGGTGTGAGATGCTTCCAAGCGCTCAGGTAATTCTGGGACATACATAGGTATAACTATTCACTGTAAACATTGTCTTCTCTCCACCTCCACTCCCTCCTCCCCAGACTCCTTGCCTCCTGCTCTACTAGCCCTACGTTAAATGAGGTGGTGTTCTTGTTCTCCCCAGGAGGTGCGTTCTAAGACGGTGTCTCTGTGGTCCTTGGTGAACAGCGAGGCGTCGTCCTACCAGAACCCCTTCTACACTCCCGAGTGCAGCCGGGTGCTGTACCCCGTGGCCAGCATGAGACACCTGGAACTCTGGGTGACCTACTACATCCGCTGGAACCCTCGCATTAGACAACAGGTACTCCACCCCCGCTAATGAGGCCACGTTGCAGTGTCATAGCAGTGACTTAAACAGTCGTGACACAGTGGGAACAGACAGGTTATGGTATCTGAAGCTTCATTTCTAAGCCTGTTTTAACCATGACACAACTGGTGGTTAATGGTTCACATTAATCTTCGACAACCGTGGTAAACAGTTGTAATGTTTGTGCACTCCAGGTGAGCTAGCTTAGCAAGCTGGTGTTTTGTCTAGAACGCTACACTGGCTAAACTGTAATACCCTCTAGACGTCAATAATGGTGTGTGTGTGTGTGTGTGTGTGTGTGTTGATCTTTTTTACATTGTTGTCATCCGTGCTAACATTTTCTCTCCCTCTCTGCTCGTCCTGCTGTCTTTCTCCCATGCCTCTCCGTGTCACTCTTGTCCCCATCACTCCATCACTGTCCTTTTCCTCCTCCCTGTTCCCCCTCTCTGCTACCACCTGGTGGTCTATGGATTTTGTTACTGTCCTGTTCTGCTTAATTCTGCTTTCCTCACTAAATCATATTTAATCATAATATACTCTCTTGAATTCTGTCATCTTCTACTGTATCTAACTGTTTCCTATGTTTTGCTATATTCTGTCTTATTGTACTGTATTCCACTGTCCTCTATTCTACAGCAGCAGAGTCCAGTAGAGCAGCGCTATATGGAGCTCCTGGCCCTGAGAGACGAGTACCTGAAGAAGCTTGAGGAACTACAGCTTACTGACTCCTCCCCCAACTCCTCCCACCTATCCAACAGCTCCACCCCAAACGCCGCCTCACCCACGCAGCACATCACACACCTGCACACACCATTCTGAGTAACACACGTACAGATATATACAATATGTATGTTTATGTGCATTCATTTGGGTTAGAGTTTGTTCCAGTTCAGTTAATGAATCCTATGAGAATAACTGAGATTCCAAGTTTGTGAGTTGTTACATTTATTCCCAAACTGCATGTTTCAGTACTTTGGATAGAAATAGCCATTCTTGCTGAATTTCGGAATTTCTATTATCTTGCGTTCATTTGCCGAATTGACATGGAATTTGACCCTGATACACACAGGAAGATGTTGGTTGTTTTGTACATAGCGTAACTAGAGTAATAATGGAGATTATAAATAACTTGGAAATATAGTAATTATGACGTATGACCATAACAATAGCGTAACTATGGTGATTATGCAATATGTCACAGTACAGCCTTTTCAAAGTTTTTAATAGAATGTTCATTTCCCTTCCCCTCGCAAAAACTGAGAAGCCTTAATACAAAAGAAAATACTCAGTGTGTAGACAAACTTCTTGAAAGGGCCTGTGAGAATGATTTAAAACTTGTGCCTGCTTTCTAATTCTTTACCGTTCACTAAGAAGGGTGCACTTGTACACTCCTGCCTGGTTTGGCGTGAGAATGTCTGGAGTGACTTTCCATCCCGTTTGGGATGTATGAATGCATGCTTTCAGAGAATGGTGGAGTACGAGAAGGCAGTCTTGGCTTGTTTTGGGCTTGTGGACCCCGGGTCCACGCAGAGGCCTGAAAAAAATGCCACTGTTAAACTTGTTGCAAATGGACTGAAAGAAGGGAGACAGGAATGAAAATGTTACCATTTGACTGGTTTCCCTTTTCAGTTTTGAGTGGTTTCCCTTGAATCGCTGTGTTCCCCCTGCAGACCTACATGTATTGCTAGGACATCTGCGTCCTGGTTTCTGGAACGTTCTCTGGGACTGTGCATATGTCCCCAATAGGAGTGAAGCCAGTCCAGCCATTACGCTTGGATGAGAACTAGAGTATGAACAGTCGACTCCGGAAAACCAAGTGCGCTTCGGTTCCCATGTCCCAGCTCTGAATGCCTGCATCATTCAGTCTACCGCATGCAGTAGTCACCGTGCAGGTTCTATGTGACAACCCAAAACCGTCCTGTTTCTCCGGGGTCCACTGTTCTGTCCTCCATGACCAGTAGACCTAACTTCCCCTCTGTAGCGTTCCGTAAAAGGTCTGTGGAGCCACAGGACACTGTAAGAGGAGCTGTGAGTTTTTCTGTCTTTACCCAGCCCTCCCTTCTGCCTCGTCTCAGATCTATCACCAGGCTCAGCTCATACAGTCTATCCAAGAACAGTCACCGACGGTCCCTAGTCCTCTGGTTCTGCCTCTTCGGATCTTTCCCTGTTTCTCTGTCCTTTCAGCAACCTCCAAAATCCAAAGCTTTGAATCCGTCAAACTTGAAAATCGGTTGGACTTCTCTCTGCATCAGTGTCAGCGTGTTTCCCCATACCACTGCATCTCAGTCCAGAGTGGTGATAAAAGTTTGATTAGAGTGTTCTCCGAATTCATCCTGGCACAGTCAAAAGTTAAACTGGACAGGATGGTTATTCTTACAAAAGTGACAACGAGAGGTGGGAGAAGAACTGTGGGATCTTTTAGAGCATGTTTAGAACATTTTCACGGGTGAATTATATAGCTTTGGACAGAAACGACCATAGTTTTACATAAGATTTGGGATATGATTGGTAGTAAATCATAATTAACTGTTTACCGGGCAGATCCAGTGTTCTGGAGACCGCTGGTCCGGACCAGTTCTGTGCCTTTGACTGTCTGAGGTTCAATCCTCAGGTGGATGTTTTGTACCTGAACTATAAACTTTGTCTTTGTCATTGATACTTTGTAGGCGGTGTCTGTGGTGAGGGGAAAGGGAGAGAAAGCAGCCAATTGGTTGTAGTGTGGGAAAGTAAAAATCCTGTTTGGTTGTCAGGGGGTAGAAAGAACTGGATTGGTTATGATGGGGAAAGGAAACTCTAAATTGGTTGGTGTGGGTGTGTAGTGGGGTACTCTTGTTTTTAAAGTCACCATACTGGATATGGGAAAAACAAGATCCAACAGCTTGGAACCGGACAACCCATATTATAAGATTGTTTGGGATAAGAATGAGAACAGTTAATATTTTCCTCTTTCAGAAGCTCCCTTTTCACTCCCTAATACCGCCCCAGAATGCTTCACTTTGGAAGACTTTGACCTCAATGAGGAGAAAAGGTTAGAATGAAGGGCATGAGGAAAAACTATAGTGACACCGCATTGGTTGTGTTTTTAGGGAAAGACAAAAATCTATTTTGTTTATTTTTTACTTTGTACAAGTACAGTAACTATGATGTAATTACCTCAAACGAAACCTATTTTACTGTCAAAGTTCTATTGTTGTAAAATATAATTATTTTATTTAGTGTAAAAGTTGACACATTTTATAAAAAGGAAAGTAATAAGACAAATGTTTTTTTTTAATGGTTGGTTGAATTGTTGGCTAATTATTTGTGGATCAGTTGTTACATACATTTTCTTCAGTTTGTCTTATTTTACCTTATGTCATACAAAGTTGATTTACTGTGACAGGTTTCTCACTTAATATTTTCATGCTTAAAAGAATTTAAGTGAAAAGGCGGGCAACAGTTTATTAAGTTTGTATGGCTTCATGGGCATTTGGGAATTTTGCTTTCCAACAATATGTGGAAGAGAGATTAGTAAATTGTTTGAATCACAAGAGATTTGATTCAATTGGTTCAGTTCCATTGATTATTTTCTTGTGATTATAAGAATGGCTGTGATTCTACCAGACTCGCATTTTAGTGATTAAAAGTTTCTCTTCTCTTTTTGTGAAATAAAATGCAAAAATAGTTTTGGGCACTGTAAAAGCCCACTACTACTACCAAATAGACTCCAGATATAGATGCTTCCATTTTCCATAATGAGTAGTTTGTAACAGACACTGCCGGAAAGGTCCCAATAAAAAGCGAGTTTGATTGAATACCACATCCTAAAGGTAGTGAGCGTTTTGTTGAAGTGAGCTTCCCAAATGTCACTATCTTGCCCTATATTATGCACATCTTTGACTGAAAGTACTGCAGTACATGGGCATTAGGGTGAAATTGGGGATTCAGACAAACTGTCACTAGGGATTTGTTCAATTTTTTTCTACCTTAATGTAGGTAATATAGTATAAAGGGATTTTTCTTTGTCATTATAGCATACTTACTACTTTCTAGCCCGCTGTTCCAGATTAATTTGTGCAGTCTGGACAACTTAATCTTGTCATGACTGAGTTAGCCTGCGTGCCAGTCTTCTTCAGGGGGTGGATTGTACATCCAACTGCCTCGTGCTACAAAGCAGGATATTGACACCTCCCCTTGTGGGCCGTTCAGGTCCACACTTTCTCACTGGTGTGTTTTTGCTCATCATGGAATGAACAGAGCACAGATTGTCACCCAGGCTACCATGAGTTTTGGCAAAACTACACAAATTGCTGTGGGATCCGGGCTATACTACTTCGTCATGTAGAGCGTTTCACTGTTGGTTGTTTTGACCGGCTCATGTTGTGTAAATAATGCTGATTAAATTAATTTAAAGATTTCTCACTTAAGACCTTCTAATTTGATTAATTCTTTAAATCGTGGTTTTGTGTTCAAAATCTAATCTTTTTTGTGATTTATTCAGGAGATGACATTGAAAGGTTTAAGGTCTGCTCTTATCTCTCCACAATAAAGGCACATGCAGGCCTGGCTTATTTTGACACATGAATTGGACCCTAAACAAGTCTATACACATTAGCTATAGCTTGTTATTTGGCCCTGGAATCAATCTTAAACTGTGTTTGACAGTCTACTGTCTGGATACTCCGTATGCTTATTCCATTAGGGGGCTTTCAAGTGATCAATACATCCTAGTCAATAGTGCCACAGTAGACGCTAGCTACGGTGCAGTAACCTTAATGACCTAGCTAATTCATTCTCCTGGTTACCTATGAAAATGTTTTATATGCTTCACGTTTTCCTGTCTACACTTCAGTTAAGGATGGAACTGTTTAATGGAATTAACCCGCAGTCAGACTACTGTATAGTACATGCAGATGAGTGACGTCTCTTAAGTGAAAATGGACGTCTAATAAAATAACAATAACATAGCTACTTTTAAGGTGAAACAGTCGACAGATCACGACGGACCAATCTTACCGTGGCTGATGCTGAAACTGGTTGATGAAAATGCGTGCTTCTGGTTCCAGAAATGCATTTTGGGTAATTTTACTGGTTGCCCTCCGGAGGATGTGTACTAGGCGGTTGAAGGGCTGGAGTTCTATTTCCTTATAGTAAACACACAGAAGCTTCCTATATCAGTTATCAGTATCAGACTCGGAAGCGACCGAACATCCGCATTGTCTACATTCGGAGGCTGGGTAGCCTAGTGCTTATTGTTATGGTGTCCTAAAAGCATTTTTTTAAACTTGCCGGCGACCCAGATCTGTCGACATCGGAGAGGAAACAGATTTGATCTATTATAACGGGAAGGAAACGGGGCTGAGTGGAAAGGAAAATGGAAAAGCAGTCAGTTGGAGGAGTTGGCAGTGGAGATGGCTCTGCGCTGCCGGGAGTACCGAATCGAAACAACAAGCCCCGAGCGCTGGCCATCTCTATACCGAGACAGGCGAGCGGTGACGCGGAGACGGACAGGTGAATTAAAATATTTTCGACATTATAAAATGTACAATTTATGTTTTGGTACTAACTACAATGTTACTTGTATCAATATTTAGCATTTAGCAGGGTCGTGCATTGAATGGCGAATTTCTGTTTCGGTAGACCCTTGCGACCACGTATATTTTGAACAAAACGTTTACAGTTGTAATGTCTAGCCTTTTCTTAATAGGCTACAGTCTTAGCAACAAAAAATAGTTTATTGGTTGAGAGTTGGGTTTTAAAAGATTAGCAGTGTGCTACAACATCCATGTACTACGCCGCGTACAAAACAGTACATTATTCTCTTGTAGGCTGTATCTCTTGTGTATTACGGTATTTCAGCAATGAGCGCTCCAGATGGACGTAGGGAATTTTGCCAAGTGAACACACCCCTGTTTTAAAGCGGTGGCTTTGCCCAGCAGGAATCAGTCTAACCGCGACCTATTTTATCCCAGAATGTTGCAGACGTTGTCTTATTTACTGTGATAAAACCTTACTCGTGTGTGTTAAACTGATTCTGGCCTGCAGTATCGCTCCAATAATTTATCGCTGATTTGAAAAGGTCTCTCTCTTTCTATCATACACCCCCACACCTTAAATCAAATGCCTGTATTTTCTACCCTCTGTCGCTGTTTTTAATCTCCCTGACTTTAAAATCTGCCTGTTCCTCTCTTTCCCTCCATCTGTTCCTCCCTTTTTGAATATCCCTCTGGATGTCTGTCCTAACCCGTGCTCCGTTCCTCCCCCAGTCCGACTGGTTCTCATGTAGAGTGGTGTAAGCAACTGATAGCAGCCACCATCTCTAGCCAGATGTTATCCGTAACCCCAGACGCTGCATCCAGAGACTGCAAGGTAGGTCACACGGCAGACACATAATGACAGGGGTACACGTGTTAATTTTGGCAGCTATTTTAGTCACTGAGGTTTTGTATGTGTAATTAAACTCTGTACTACTGCCCTATGTAGTTCAACGAGGCTGTGTGAATGTGCACACGTGGAAGTTAGACTAAATAATCATTATTTAAAACATCCAGTAACTAAATTGTGACAAAATGACCCTTCTTAGTAGTTTGTCACATCATTCATTCATTTCCTCCTTATTAAATAGTGGCTGTTTAGAAACCTTTAACTTCCAAAAAGTGCAGTTTCAGATCCTTGTCCAACTGTATGGCCGACGACAACTTAGACACATTCAAAGTTGTGTTTTCTGACTGACAGGTTGGGAGAAGGACAGATCTGAGGGTAAGGTTAACTATAGCAGCGACATTTTGTGTGTGTGTGTGTGCTTCTGCGCTTTATTCTTAGCACTTTTATATATTTTAACAAGACTATCACGAAAATAAGTATGATTAATAGAAAATGATAAATGATATGATCATTTAATAAATACACATTTTGTTTCTGTAGTTGTGCAACTTACAATATCTGGATATAAAAGTAGTAATTAAGGTATTTGGATTCATCAACAAAACTTGCAACAGAGACTAAATAATTACAATAAAAACAATAGGACTTTTTAAAGCAATCGGCCAATACAGATTATTCAATTTTTGCCTCTAAACATACGATACTGATTGCTGGCTGCCAATCGGGGCTTTCCTAGGTATTGGGTCTTCTTTTATAAGCCTTAGTCACTCTTATCTTTGTGCAGACTGCTCGGTCATAGTCGCACTTATGTCTGTGCCTAGCTCAGTCTAAAGCATTGTTGTATTCTGTTGGTGTGTTAGCTATATGTTGCTTTAGATGTTATTAACGGATTGCAGGTTTTGTCAATACTGTTTTGGGGCTGATATTGCTCAATGCATATTCTATGGAAGCTGATGATTTTGTCTAAAGCGCACTACTAAGGATTGAAAACACCATCTGTGAAGACGGTAAATAATTTGTAGCTAAGCAACACATTTAAAAAAAAAAAGCTGGGACAGAGGCATCAAAAGACTAGATAATGTGTGTGATGCTAACCTGGTGGAATATCACACAACTAATTAGGCCAATTAGCAACAGGTTAGTAACATGATTGTGTATTAAAAGATCATTCCAGAGAGGATGGCTCTGTCAGAAGTGAGGATGGGTTCACCACTCTGTGAAAGGTTGTGACGGCAAATAGTGCAACAATCATTGGTTACTTGCACATCTATGAAGGCATCATTAATGCTACACTATACGTACAGGTTTTGGAGCAACATGTGTTGTCACCCAGACAATGTCTTTTTCAGGGAAGTCCTTGTTTATTTTAGGAAGACAATGCCAAACTTCATTCTGCATGTATTACAACAGCATGGGTCCGTAGTAAGAGTCTGGGTGCTAAACTGGCCTGCCTGTAGTCCAGACCTGTCCCCCATTGAAAACATTTGGTACATTATGAAATGAAAAATAGGACAAAGGAAACCCCGAACTGTTGAGCAGCTACAAATCTATATCATGCAAGAATGGGAAAACATTTCACTTTAAAAACTACAGCAGTTGGTCTCCTCGGCTCCCAAACGCTTACAGAGTATTGTTAAAAGAATATATGATGCAACATAGTGGTAAAAATGCCCCTCTCCCAACTTTTTTTGAAACATTTTGCTGGCATCAAATTCAAATTGGGCATGTACAGTATTTGTCCAAAAATAACATTTCTCTGTTTCAACATTTGATATGTTCTTTTTGTACTATTTTATTTTAAATGATTTGCACATCATTGCATTCTGTTTTTCTTTGCGTTTTACACAGCATCCCAAATTTTGGACACTGGGTTGTAATTAGTCATAGATGGAACTGAGGCATCTACAGAATTTCAGAGACATGGCAATGAAGTGACAGGGAGATGCAGTCCATTAATAATTATTGTTTGGGCAGTACTTTCAATGTCTGTTGAATCTTTGACAATGCCTATGGAGTTGGTTTAGGCGTTGTGTGTGTGTGTGTTAACCCCTTGTGTGTGGCTCTGTAATCCCTAGGTGTCCAAGAGGCCTGATCTCAGGGTAAGATTTCAAAACTGGTGCTGTTTCCACCCAGTGCATAGTGAGAGATAATTGGTATGAAAGTGGACAGAATCCAACAATAGGATTATAATCACTTTGCCTCCCAAAGTAACCCTGGGTGGGATAATCTTACTCTTCTCTCTGGTATAAAGATGAAATCCCAATGCCCAGGGCACTGAAAGGGACATTGCCCTGTGTAGGGTTTCATCTTTGAGATGGAATGTTAAACAACTGCCCTGACCCTCTGTGGTCCTTAGAGTTCCCATGGCACTTAACATACGAGTGAGGTTGTGTCCAATCAAGTATCACGGCTTCCTAATCATCTCAAATTGGCTCATTACTGCACTCCTCCTCGTAACAAAATGGTCAGGTACTATAGTTACTAAATGTACTGTATTCAATCAATAATATAAGTTAATCTGGATAAAAGAGTCAGCAAACTTTTTGAAATCCTTTTAAGGAGCGTGGCGAATATGTGCAGGAAATACATATTTTGGTAATAACCGGCTATTTTCATAGATTTCTGCTATTTCTTTCTGGACTAGGTTGTAATTTGTAGACATTTTCATGCTGTTTTTGCTTTGTATCTTTCACTTCCAATGCTGAAGAGAGCATGGTCTGCAGCTCTCAAGGTCCTACAGTTCTCCAATGCTGTTCTGCTTCCCCATTTTTGTCTTATTTCCCCAGTTATAATTTCTCCACAGAGCTCAACCTACTAAACGCGCGCATCCTGTTTCTGTGACCTTTCAGGCCTCAAAGACCCTTTTATCAACTCTTCAGCATTCTGTCTTTCTCTCTTGTTCTCTGTCCTCCACACACAAGATAACTTGCCCACTGTAACAGAATGAACTCTTCTGTCATTTTCCCTCTGTCCTGTCTCTGCCTTTCGCTCCGTTTCAACTCTCGCCTTGCGTTTCCGTGGTCAGGACTCCATGGACGAGGTACATAGTTACCAGTGCGACAGTGACTCTGAGCTCCCCCCCCATGCTTTGGCAAGTCTCTCGTTTTCCTTCTAACCTTCTTCTGCCTGCTCATCTGTTGTTTCATTTAGCTTTTCCCTGCCTCTCACCCTCCCTCTCCCCACTGCCTCACCCTCTCTCATACGCTTTACCCCGGTTTAGCTATGTCACTTTGACAGGGAGAAATGATTCTGCTTAGAACAAAAGGTTCTAGATCTCAGAGATGATTCTGACTGTTCCATGATATGGTTTTCTGGTTTAGGCTCTGAGAGAAGGAACCAAACAGGTCCAGATGGACGAGGTTCCACTGGTCCCAGGAGAGACCGTAAAAGCTGTGGGTGAGTATGTCATTATCTTTCATGTGATAATGTAAGTACACCCCCCTGGAAAGTTGGGTGAAGACCAAAACTACTGAAACAATGTTATCTGGACAGAAGAGTCAAAGGTGGCCCCAATACCAAACGCCAAGTTTGGGGACATCAACACAGTGGCTCTGAACAGAAGAACCTCATACCGGCCGTAAAGCAAAGAGGCAGTGGCATTATGACTTGGGGCTTCCTCAGGAACTGGCCCACTTGAATTTGATATTGTACCAGGGACTTCTTTAGGAGAATGTCAGGCTGTCTGTCAAAAAAGGCTAAAACTGAACCAAAAATTGATCTTTCAACAGGACAGTAATCCAAAACACAGGGGTGCCCTTGTTTATTTTGCACTATGAAAATACATTTCTGTTTAATGAATCAATTATTGCTAAGTCTTGACTGTGTGGAGGGGGGTTAGAGAGAGCATGCAATCCCCAACTCTCCCCCTTATAACCAAGCATGAAAAGAGTTGTGGTTGTCATCGTTTAGACATGTATTTCTTATTTGTTACCCTGTGTGAAACGAGACTCCCATTACTGTCCCATTGCTAAGCGGTGTTTGTTTTTGGTTTGTCCTGCTCAGCCAAGGATGTGATGTACATCTGTCCCTTTACTGGCTTGGTGACTGGAACCCTCACTTGCACCGACTATAAACTGTATTTTATCAGCCTTGAGAGGGTAAGAACACACACCTGGATGGAGTATGAACACACACGGAAATCTCAAGACTGAGCCTTGTTTTTTCTGTCAACTCTTTATTTAAAATGTTTATATGTAAACTTCCCCATCCTGTTTGCATCCCATTCTTTCCCAAGGACTCTCCGTTTATCCTAGATGTGAACCTGGGCGCAATCAGTCGTCTGGAGACCATCAGTGTCCAAAGTCACGGCGAGAACACGCAGGGATTGGAGATGGTCTGTAAGGTGAGAGAACACGCGGGTTTGGAGATGGTCTGTAAGGTGAGAGAACACGCGGGTTTGGAGATGGTCTGTGAGGTGAGAGAACAGGCGGGGATTGGAGATGGTCTGTGAGGTGAGAGAACAGGCGGGGATTGGAGATGGTCTGTGAGGTGAGAGAACAGGCGGGGATTGGAGATGGTCTGTGAGGTGAGAGAACAGGCGGGGATTGGAGATGGTCTGTGAGGTGAGAGAACAGGCGGGGATTGGAGATGGTCTGTGAGGTGAGAGAACACGCGGGGATTGGAGATGGTCTGTGAGGTGAGAGAACAGGCGGGGATTGGAGATGGTCTGTGAGGTGAGAGAACCTGGATAATAAGGTCACACATAAGCGGTCTTGACAATCACGCTCAATGTTGAGGCATGGATATGTAAAAGAGTTCTCTGATGCCTAACTACAAGTTCACTTCTGTACAAACTCTACGAGTGTTTGTTGGAAGATCATATTTGGATTAGATTTTGGTTTAATAAGAGAAGCTTGTACTTTTTCACTAAATGCTTACACCGATATGAAACCTGTTTCTCCTCTCTTTCTCAGGACATGCGTAGCCCTAGGTTTGCCTACAAGACTGAGGGCGCCAGCCAAACCGAGATAGTCGAGGTTCTAACCAAACACGCCTTCCCCCTATCAAACGACCTAGTAAGACCTCAGACCTAACAATCAACAAATGCAGAATGGGACTTTAGGTTCCCTGTGTTCTGATAGGGTGCATGCATGTGTCACTCACTATGGTTCGTAATCTTAGTTAAAACTCTTGGATGGTGATTTATTAAGAGATCTGTGAAATGCTCTCCCGGGCCTATCCCCTTGCAGCCCCTGTTTGCCTTCCAGTATAAGGAGGAGTTTCCTGTGGATGGTTGGAAGGTCTACGACCCCATGGCAGAGTACAAGAGACTGGTAAACCCAACTGGCATTACCTAAGAGATGAGAAAATATTTGAAATAATATTCAGATTTTGCTTAACATTAGAAAGCCCAGAACTTACTAAATTACTAAAACTCTGGTGTTTTTAATGTGCTTTGAGTCTTGAAGTCTTGTTTGTGAGGCTGAGTTAACATGAACTCTTGTTCGCTGGGTTTCCACAGTTGTCATGCTACTTCTCTCTCTCCCCTCGTCAGGGTCTTCCCAACGAGAGCTGGACCATCAGTAAGATGAACGGGATGTATGAGGTGTGTGACACCTATCCAGCGCTGCTCGTAATCCCCACCAGCATCAAGGAGGATGAACTGAAGCGAGTGGTGGCCTTTAGGGCCAGGCACAGAATACCGGTAAGCGTGTATACTTATTTCCTTATGTTTTCAATATCAGTATTCACCAAAAATGTCCTGGACTTTGTCCAGTCCCCTTTTTAATTATTTTTCTATGCTTATGGGTTAGGTTTAGGCATGCTGGTCATGTTATTAAGGTTATGGTTATTATTAGGTAAGGGTTAGAAATGTGTCCTGAAAATGAAGTTATGTGGTATAGAAACCCCTTCAATTGTTCCACATTTTATGTTAAAGCCTTGTTATAAAATTGATAAATAATTTTTTCCTCATCAGTCTACACATTATAAACCATAATGACCTAGGAAAAAACGGGTTTTTAGACATTTTTTAAATATATATTTTAAACATTAAATCACATTTACATAGGTATTCATACCCTTTGCTGTGACACTCAAATTGGAACTCCAATGCTTCAGGTTTCCATTGCTCTTCCTTTGTTTCCACAACTTGATTGCGGTCCACCTTGGGAAAATCCAATTGGTTCAACATGATTTGGAAAGACACACAGTCGTCTATGTGAGGTCCCACAGTTGACAGTGCATATCAGAACAAAAAAAAGCAATGAGGTGGTAATTGTCCATAGGGCTCTGAAAATGGATTAGGTCCAGCCAAAGATCTGTGAAATGGTAACAATATCTGCCATATTGAAGGTCCAAGAACGGTGGCCTCCATGCTTAAATGGAAGAATGTGGAGAAGGGCCTCTTTAGGGAGGTCTACAAGAACCTGATGGTCACTGACAGAGCTCCAGTTTTCCTAGGTGGAGATGGGAGAACCTTCTAGAAGGACAACCACCCCTGCAGCACTACACAAATCAGGCCTTTATGGTACGAGGACAGACAAAACCCACTCCTCAATAAAGAAGCACATGACAGCCTGCTTTAGAGCGCTCAGGACCTTCGATTGGGGCAAATGTTCACCTTCTATCAGGATAGCGACCTTAAGCACACAGCCAAGGCAACGCGGGAGTGTCTTCGGGACAAGTCGGGGAATGTCCTTGAGTGACCCAGACATCTCTGGAGAGACCTGAAAGTGGCTTTGCCGTGATGTTTCCCATTCAACCTGACACATCTTGAGAGGATCCACTAAGAAGGGAGAAACTCTCCAAATACAGGCGTCATATTGTGATAGCAATGTCATCGAATAGAACCCTTTTTGGAAGTGGGTACGGAGACAATTCTCTCTTGGTACAATTACGTTTTATTTAGTTGCAATGAGAGAGAACTCAGTCACGAGGTAACGGTAGACTAAGCTAACACAGGACAATCATCAGTATTTATAAAGTAAAGGGGTGTGGTAAGATCCTGCCCAGCTGTCCTTTGTTCTATACCTTCCTAGGTTTCACCCAGAAGGGCAGGTTGTCCACCCACCTTGCCCCAGGGGACTAAGGACACTGTAGGACACCTTTTCAACTCAGAAGATTAACCGACTGACAATAATCATAATGTTTTGTTGGACAAATAATTTGTCAGGGTACAGCGTTATAAGGGTATTTAGCTTGTTGTGCTTTTTTTCTGCATGGAATTTGAGGGGCACGGATCGCACTGTCATAGTAATCGGAGCCACCAATACGCTCTGTGCAGACGCGCTGTGTGAGAAGAAAAGACATCCTCGCTGCGTTCGATAAGACTGTATTTTCTACCTGTGTGCGCCGCACGGGAAAATACTCTTGTTCTCCCGGTGCACAAAAAAAAGCACAAAAATTCAATAGTTTTTTTCTGAACTTAAATAACTTTATTAATTAGGAGATTCAGATTTGTAGTCTACCAGGGCAGAGAGAAGAGGAAAAAGGATATGGAGATAATGGAAGTAGAATAAAGGAGAGAAGAACAAAGTAAAGAATAGATCGAGGAGGGAATTGGAAAAGGAAAGAATAGATGGAAGGAAAAGGAAGAAAGAATAGAAGGAGAGGAGGGCATAGGAAGAAAGGAATG
Source organism: Esox lucius (assembly GCF_011004845.1). Taxonomy (NCBI): domain Eukaryota; kingdom Metazoa; phylum Chordata; class Actinopteri; order Esociformes; family Esocidae; genus Esox; species Esox lucius. The sequence continues at coordinate 24,156,578 of NC_047592.1, read as the reverse complement.
AATATTAATCATTTCAACAAATGTCTATAACAATACCCAAGAAGGCTTGAGAAGACTTGAGGCTTTAATCGCTCCCAAGATGCCTCGGCAAAATACAGAGTGAAGGGTCTGAATACTTGTACATGAAATTATAATTTTTTCATTAAGGGTGTGTGAGGGATTGTTTTACCTTTAGGTGCTATTTTTGAGTTAAACTTAAAGTCAAGAAAACCAAAAAAAATTTATGTTACCCAGAAAATGCATTGTGAAGTTTGCTCAGACATCAACATGAAACTTAAGTGGCTAAATCAGTGCACTCTGGCATCCCTACTGGCCTTCTTCTTGGCATTAAATCAATCCCATTTATTTCATAATACCTTTTACATTAGGAGTGGTGACAAAGTACAGGTACCCAGCCTAAAACCCCACAGAGCAATGCGATGTTGAAACACAGTAGCTTGGAAAAACTCCCTAGAAAGGTTGGAACCTAGGAAGAAACCTAGAGAGGAGCTTGGTTGTGTGGGGCTCGTTCTCTTCTGGCAATGCCAGTGTATAGATTATAAGAGTAAAGGATCTTTTTAAGGGTGTGTCCTTTACAAACTTTTTTTCTTGTTGAGATGATCAGATGATCAGGTCAGTAAATACAGGTGGGCTGTGTCTTTAGATAGAATCCAGATCAGGTGGACAAGGATAGGGATGACCAGGTGGGCGGTGACCGTAGGGGTATTCAGACAAAATCAGGCTTGGTAGTCCTGAGGTGTGGTCCTCGGGCTCATGTCCTCCAAGACTCAACAGGAAACCAGACATAGCATGATGAATTACCCCAGACAGAGACTGCAGTAGTAGCCACCCAGATTATTGCAGTATTGATTATGGGGACTGAGACGGGAGGTTTCAGTGGAACACTGTGGCCTGTCTGAAGATATCCCTGGATAGGACCAAGCTTCCTCAAGCTTTCCCATGGATTATCTTGGTAATGGATCCACTCGGAGAGCAAGGCCAGGAAGCTACTACTGTGTGTTGAGTTTTGTGTTTGATGATGAAGTGGCTGAATGCAGCTGGTGTTTCTGGCCCAACTGCCCTATTGAGTCTCACCGAGTTGTTGTTTTCAAAAGATTGCCTTGATAGTGTTCTGAATCCCTGGGGGTAAGGTGAGGCTGAATTCTGGTTCCTCTTTTCTTAACTTGGAATGCTAAAATACATTTTGATGAACCTTTTGCTCTCTCCCCTCCATGTCCTTCTCTCCAGGTCTTGTCGTGGATCCATCCAGAAAGCCAAGCCACCATAGTCCGTAGCAGTCAGCCTTTAGTGGGCCCATCAGACCGGCGCTGCAAAGAGGACGAGCGATACCTGCAGACCATTATGGACGCAAATGCGCAGTCGCACAAGCTTGCTGTCTTTGACGCCCGACAGAGCAGCGTGGCTGACACAAACAAGGTGAAGCGGCAGTTTCCTGTCATGGCTGTTAACAAACCTCTTATGAAGCCTACTTGGCTGTAGTCAGCAGTCATGACACTGGTCTGACAAACTTGACGTCTGTGACACCCGACCCAGCTTCAGGAAGAGGCGGTCAGCTGGAGTGCGTGATGTAGGCGTTCCATTTTCAGCTATGCTCTCTACATATGTAACAGCTAGATGTTCTACACTGGTTAATCGGTGGTATGGTAAACCTCTAGTCTGAAAGGCGTTTTACTTTTTTCCACGAAGGTCCTAGTACTGCGTCTGACTGTTAAACTTCAGCAGCTGTCTAATGGTTATTTATTACTTCGGGTCTGTTTTCATCTCTCCTTACCTTTCAGTTCCAGTTTTCTCTCTCCACTCCACTTTTTAATTTCTCTACACCTTTTGTGTATCCTTTTTCCGTCTTCCATTTTTCTTCACTCTATTTTTAACTCTAGCAGTTCGCCTTTCATAACTTTGGTGTTTTGAATACTAAGTACTACTTCCACTCCTCCTTCCCTCTCTCTCTCTCTCTCTCTCTCTCTCTCTCTCTCTTTCTCTCTCCGAGGCTAAGGATGGCGGTTATGAGAGTGAGAGCTTCTATCCCAATGTGGAACTCAACTTCCTGGAGATACCCAACATCCACGTGATGAGAGAGTCCCTGAGGAAACTGAAGGAGGTGGTCTACCCCACTATAAATGAGGCTCACTGGCACTCCGTGGTTGACCTGACCCACTGGCTGGAGTACATCCGGGTAAAGACACCTGTCGTCCTTAAATTCTCACTTCCTTGTCTTATTCAAAACCACTCAGTGTTTTTGGATATTCCATAAAAAATCCATTTTAACATACTGTTGTTCCTAACCCTAAACATCTGACACAAACCCCCTGTAATCATAAAATAGCCTGTCTCCTGCTGAGGGAGAATGAACCAGGCGAGTGTTCTCACAGGTATAGTTAAATGAGTGTACACACTTAGACCGCAGGACCACCGTAGACCAAACACACACACTTTTCCTCTCACGTCCTTGGCCCTAGCGCCGCGTGACCGACGCCGTGCAGGATGTCGACGAACAACAGGCTAGTTCAGTCGCTCCCGCGTGTGAAACGCACAGACGCACAAGCTCAATCTCCCCTCCCCAATCAGGTCTTGCTGGCTGGCGCGGTTCGTATAGCCGACAAGCTGGAGTCTGGTAAGACCTCGGTTGTGGTCCACTGTAGCGACGGGTGGGACCGGACGGCCCAGCTCACCTCTCTGGCCATGCTGATGCTGGATGGACACTACCGCACACTCAGGGGGTTCCAGGTGGGTGAAAGGGCAGGGAAGGTGTACGTAGTGTTTCGCCTCAGCCCCCATTTGTCTTCTAAGCTTAAGAGTGTGTTTTCCAAGGTGCTGCTGGAGAAGGAGTGGATCAGCTTTGGACACAAGTTTGCCGCGGTGAGGGGAGCATTTGTGTGCTTTGATACGAGGTGTGAGGGTCATTTTGTGTGTGTTATAATAACCTGTGTGTATTCCTCAGCGCGTCGGCCATGGTGATAACAATCACGCCAATTCGGAGCGATCGCCTCTCTTTGTCCAGTTTATTGACTGTGTGTGGCAGATGACCCGGCAGGTGTGTCTGAGCGGTCTGTCACACACACACACACACACACACATCCAGAATATCTGCATGTACACACTCATTTGTACTCTGTCATTGATTGTTTGCCTTTCGGTTGAAAGTTTCCTGCAGCGTTCGAGTTCAATGAACTGTTCCTCATCACCATCTTGGACCATCTCTACAGCTGTCTCTTTGGTACATTCCTCTACAACAGCGAACAGGAGAGAAACGCTATGGTACGTACCGTTTCTTTGCTGCTGGGGGTGAAGTGACGAAATTATAGTAATCTTGCCTAAAGATAGTATAACGACAGGTAGGCATTAATGTCCTTCCTGCTGCTTTACCCACTTTCTTTCTGTGTTGTTCTTCCCTTCATCTACTTTTTCTCCTCTCCTGCATTCCTCCTCTTCTCTCACAGGAAGTGCAGACGAAGACAGTGTCTCTCTGGTCCTACATCAACAGTCAACCGGACGACTTCACCAACCCCTTCTACGTTGACTATGAGCACCACGTCCTGTATCCCCTAGCTAGCATCAGACACCTGGAGTTGTGGACTAGCTACTACGTACGATGGAACCCCCGTATGAGGCCTCAGGTAGAAAGTGTAGGGTGGGATGAGCAAAAATGGGGGGGGGGCAAAAGAGGAGGAAGTAAAGAGCCACACAGTTGTGCTTCTTTCTGATTCTTTGCATGTCGTTCTGCTTCCGTCTCTCTCCCTGTCAGATGCCTGTGCACCAGAACCTGAAGGAGTTGTTGTTCCTCAGAGCAGAGTTGGAGAGGAAGGTTGAGGAGTTACAGAGAGAAGCAGCTTCATCGCGCGGCTCTCTCTCCTCTTCCTCAGAACACACATCGTCACCCTCATACAGCGGGGGCACGCCCCTACACACCACTGTCTGATTACCCACACATTAACTGAACACACCTCCCCATCTAACCCCCCCCCGGTACACGATCAAGATACCGATACTGACACGCAAGCACTCATTGGTTTGTCTTTGTATACCTACTCCAGTTCCTACTGTATTACATTTCACATAATCACAGACAACTGGAAGGAGAACATGAAAAGGCAAGGACACATTTGTATCCAAAATGTAACTACTTGTTTTGAAATAAGACAAACATATCAGGTAATGACATTGTGGGAAGGAACATTGAGTGAAAAAAAAGAACCATTAATATTGAGTGTATTTGTCTTAACATTTTTAATATGTAAATATGAAAATATTTAACTAATATATTTCTATCAACAAAACGTATTCTAGGCTTCACTATTGACAACAGTCACCAGTATTAGAAATATAGTATTTTGAATTGGATTTGTGGTTCAGAAATATGAGACATAATCTGCACTATTTAACATACATTCCTCCAAATGTTTAAGCTACATTCCAGTGGGTCAACATCTCCTTTATGTGCTACTTGACCTGATCCAGCTTGGCCATTACTGGTGGTCTAACGTACTGTTCCAACATACTGTTCCTTCTTTTCCACTAGAACGTGCCCTGACTGGAGGTTCCTACTAACATGTTCCATTGAAAGTCTCTGTGCACACAAACATATACCTGAATTTGTATTTCATTCCAATACAATTCTGATACTTTGGTCTGTTTCTCTTGTTCTGTTTGTGGTATTACTTTGTTCACTTGTGCTATTACCAAATCCAAATACTTTTTTTTTTTCTATCTACCAAGTGAATTTCAATGTTTGGTTGTAGGCAACTCTTAATACTAAGATGCTCTTAGTTATCAGTGTTCAATGTGTCTGAGCTCATTGGGCCCTCTCGTGGTTTGAAAACACACCAGCAACGCCCCACTACCCTGAAAGTAATATTTAACCACCGTTAGATAAATGATTTAATCCCACCTTACCTTTGTGTTTGATATCGTTTTTACAATGATGGTCTTTATAGTAGCATCCTGTCATCTGGTCGTTATAACACTTTCCTGTGTCTTGTGCTCGTTTTTAGCGGTTCCTGTGATAAGCATGTCTACTTGTTCTCACTGTGCTGCACGTACGTTGATTACATCTGTGTAAATTATACCATCTTTTGTTTTTAGAATATTTCCTCAAACACAAGTGTCCAATAGTTTTATGATGCTGTGGCCCACCTGTGGAGGCTCAAACTAAATGCAAAACCCTGTTCGAAACATGCCCTCTTGAATGTCTGTTTGTTACCACGCCAGGCTGTTTTCCAACACAAGACAGAAAGATGCTATGGCAAACCGAAAAAACAAACATTGACACAATCGCCAGTCAAGGTTGGTTTTCTTCCAAATGATTTTATTGGGTTTGATTGACTGATCGTTTTAATATTGAAGCCAATAATGTATTGCCAGTGAGATGGGCAGCAGAGAAAGATAGAAGTATAGAACTGCAGCATTATCGTTTTTGAGAGTCTCGGTAAGAAATATCGAACTCGTCGCATTTCCGTTAGTAGTGAAGATTGTCCGACATTCAGAAGCCCATTGTTAGTAAATTGTAGGTCATTGTGTGTATGCATATGTACATCAAACTCCTATGCATAAACTGTGTGTAATTCAGTTGACAGGCACCAGTGAATCAAACGTGGGTTCTGTGCAGAGAAGGCCATATGCGTTAGTAGGCTGTGAATCTTAAGTGAAAGCTAGTCGAACACATCGTTTTCATTGTGATGTCATAAGAGCCCTGTGTCCTAACATCCGGTCAATTGAGTTCAAGTGACCGCTAGTGCAACCAATGGAATTACGTCACTCTAGAATGCCAAAAAGGAGGAGACGAGCATGTCATATTATGATACACAAGCGTAGGCCTACCAGCAAACACAGAAGCGAATTGTACATAATATTTGGTAATAATGAGTACGCTACTTTTAAACAGACACCAGTGAATAAACCAATGCTTGTGTAATTTTTTGTTTATATTATGACATCCCGATCCAATTCTTCCTTTTGTCATCCCAGACGTCCGTGGCAGTGCATACACTCACTCAAATTCAACCACCGGCCAATAGCAGGTGAAATAATCAGCGTCACGCCATGCCTACCGATGCTACAGATACCCTCACACCTGGCTGTTTTCTAGCCAAGACAACTGCTATCGTTGTCAAAGTATTAGGAGGCGACAGAAATCTACAGGCTCCCCCGACTCCTCAATGCAACCCCAATGAGAACTTCCAAAGACTACAACCAATATCACCCCAAAATGCGCATAGTAATCACGTATAGTTCAGTTATAGCCCATACCGTTTAACGTGTAGTAGATGAGCTCCCTATATTAAGGCGATCCAACTGCTGATGTATGTATCCTTTAAATCCCAGGTACCGTAAACCCTAGACACTAAGGGCAGCCCCCGAAGCCTTTGTACTGCAAACTAACGCGACGCAAATCCTAGTTCATAGACTCTTAACACGCACGTTTCCGTTCGTTTTTGAAAAACGTTCGGTTATCTAATTTCCATATCAGGCAAATGATTCATACTGCAATCCAAGAGTTGCCATACTACCCTTCCGCAAAGAACATGAATGTATATGTATTACAAGAATCCATACAAGATAGCACCACAGAATTACCTTATTTTTACATTTCTCACTCACACAACTCTGCATACCTCATCAAATCCTTTCATATCTACCATGCCTATTACACATTTATGGACCGGAATGAGTTAGGGAGATCTTTAGTCCTAACAGTCTCAATCTGTGCACTGTAAATCATGTCTTAAAGGAAGTTTATTCTACATACAAATAATTGTAACGAGGCTAACAGCCACAATAGGATTGGGAGTTGCCTCGACAACTTTTTTACAGACGCTGTTGAGGTTTTCCAGAATGTTTTGTTAAACAAACTCACAATCATATTGCAGCTGGTTGCCATACAGTTTTACGCAGATTTTTTTTTTTTGTAATTTAAGTGAGATTTCTGTGATTTGTTTGTGGCTGTGATGTTGTTTGCGTGTCCACGACACTTCAACATTCAATTGGCCCAGAATCGAAACACAGTCATTGTTATTTTTTGGTAAATAACCTCACATGCAATTGATAAAAAAAGAGGGCGTCTATCTTTACTCTGTTTAGTGACAAAGTAAAGGTAGTGAAACTATCAAAACGAAGCACAACACCAAGATTTCTTCAAATACTTGAGTGCTACATCTTTGGTGTGTCTTTTATTTTTTTTGCTACATGAGAAAAGCGCAGCGAGAGATGCTATCACAGTTAGAGTACATTCGGTAAACATTCGTTGTGGATTTTTTGTGTAAGCACAGCGCTAAATCACTGAAGGGTTTTAGCCATAGAAATACAATTTATAGAATGGACACTGGAATTGGTTGGTAGTTCTCATAAATGTAAACAATGGTTCCCACACCATTGTTACATGTGAACTTCACTAAGAAAAGCAAAGAATTAGAATCCAATTTCTATCCATTGTATGTTCCGTTCTATCTATTCTAGATCTATGTGGTTAGTAGGCCTACTGCAGAACCCAGCACAAGTGAGCATGTTATAAGGCATAGATAGAAGCGTCATACGTGCTGCATAGCCGTAGGATAGAACAATTAGCAACGCACCCTGGAATCTGTGTGACCAGACAGAAAAGTGCTAACTGTGGTTTTCATAGTAACACTTTTTAATATGCTGACAGATCTATGGTCATTGATGTTCAATTTCAGAATGCTACGGTCCAGAATGATGACATTGATTCAAATTCATTTCTTATAAAGGATGGAATATTTAGAACGTAGTTGTTAAAAATGTTTTTCAACAAGTTTCCGACCAAAATCTTTACCTTAAAGTAATGAGAAGTATGGTAAAATAACTGATCCTAGTGCAGTTGTTAGGAGCAGAAAAAGACCACAGGTAGTGCTGGACCATCACAGAAGGAGTGGTTCTTGAGCTGTGTTTCCAAGGCAACCAGGGAGCCCGAAGGAAAAGGGTGCAGCATATCGTAGGAGGACAACATCCTAAATCACACTATTACCAATATTCCTGTGCACAACAAATTAAATAAGTTTAGTTTGCCCTCAAATGTTTGGATATCTGGCATTAAAGTCACTTGGAAACATTCTTCGATATCAACCCCCAAAAACGTTCAATAAGTTGAGCTAAAAAGTCAAGACAAAACCAACTCTAGTAAACGTTAGTGTAGAAAGAGTGGTGGCGCAGAGACAAATACAAATGCGCAAAAAACACAGAACGATTGTATTGATCATCGGGATATACCGGTATATCAAGGAATACACTCACACTACAAGGAAGAGTAAAAATAGTTTGCTCACACCGCAATTTACAAGCTTGGCTTTCCCTCTACTACTTCTTACAAGGGACACGGCCAATTCCATTTCAATTCAGTCAATTGAAAGGAATGCTACTTAGTTATGGAAATAGGTCATTGTTTTTCAGCAATGGATTTTCCCCCAAAAATGTAAGAACCTTTTCAATTCTTGAATTTAAACTGAGAATAATTTCTTTTTAAATGGCTGATTTGAAATTGGAATTGTCCCTAACCATCCTAACAAGCAATTGACTGAAACAAGGCAAAGCCAAGTATGAATACTACCCAAACAACCTAAACCACTATGCTTTCATATAGCAGAGCTAAATCTGAAGAAGTCTATATATAGCCATAAATTATTTAGGAACAAAAACATACAACCAGTCTCCATACAGCCACTATATAGCTGATTACATTGCAGACACCAGCCAGATGTCATAGCACCTGGATAGGTCAGGTAGCCAAATCACGATAGAGTTTTGATGCCTCACTGCCTAGTCAACGACATGGCACGCAGCCATTGGCTGATGCAATGGAAAATCTGCAACATCTTCAGCGCAGCCAGCCTGAAGTGCAACCTCTGCACTACTTTGAGACCCTTTAAGTTGTTTGCCTTGACTTCACATTAACATTAGCTTTCCCTAGCACTGGCATTACCTGGATAGCACAGAAACAATATACAACGTAGACAAAGTAGTGAAAGGATCTTCATCACAATCACATTTTCACACAAGTAGACTTCAAGGCTATGCGCCAATGTCCATTCAGCATATTCTTTCTTGGAATGCACACCCAATATGCTAGCTCATTCCCTAAGCAAAGTGCTTGGATGGATATTGAAACAGGAACTTTTTTCTATTCGCAACTCCTAAAACACTAATATCACAAACAATAAGCAGCAGCCCTCGGGTTAGTAAGTAATTAAGTTGTTCAAATGAACATTGCTTAATTGTTGTAGTTTTCTTGTTTTTTGTTTTTTTAATCATCCTAAAATCACCACTATAAAAATGTTAGCCTGGGTCCCAGTTTGATTTTGCTGTCACGCCAAACAAACAGGAGTTGGCAAAAGCAGAAGCAGTCCAGAACCCAGGCAAAAAAAAAATGCAGCATTTAGACATTGACCTGTGTAACCACTGCAAAATGCTTCATTTCTTTAGGACAAGGTGAATATATACAATGAAGGTAAAAATGGTACAAAATCACTTACATACGAGGGGATGGGGACTGGGGGAACGTTTTGGGATTTTAATCTCCATCACGAGCAGCAACTTGAAATTCTGCACTCAAAAAGGTACACTTTCAAGACCAACTCAATTGATTCACCTAAATTTACTTTAGCCAACCAACTCAATTAGTTTAACCAACGGAATTCGACCAATTCAACTCAACCAATTCAGTTATTGAAGACAATCCAATAAAACAAACTGAATGTTGGATACAGTCAATGTTTGATTTCAAGCATCAAAAGTAAAAATCTCTTCTTATCCAAGCAAGAAATCACCTCCATCTTTAGAATAGACAGAAACTACACCAGTCATAGTGCCTGCATCGATTTGATATGTTTCTTTGACTGGAAAACTAAAGTAGGGGGACATGAATGTTCACTACACTAACTTTCAGGAAAGGGCAAGATCGAAGCCAGGTCCAAGATCGTTAGCTATGTGTTTTAATGAGACCGTCCTCGTCAAAGTGATCTAGAATCAGGTTGCCATCTCCTATATATATCGTAAACAGTGTAGTTCAGAACAGTTCCAATAAATAAAAATTCTATGTACACAGTTTGAATGGGGTAGGTTCAGAGAGGTCAGCACATTGTTCGTCAATGCTGACACCAAGATGTGTCACAGTGACATTCTCGGGGTTTTTTCTTGGGTAAAAATTCTTAGGTGAGCTGGCTAAATGTTTTACGTCTTTTGTAATTACAAAAGTGACAACATTTATTAAGGCGGGGGCTTTAATGCGTGTCATCTATGATGACAGCCAATGGGCTCTCAAATGTCCTCCCCCAGGAATTAAGGCAGAACGATCTGGCGGTACTAACTAGTAGTGATGGGCATTCTTTTTGTCAAGACGTCCCAGGCCTTGTGGGTCCTGTTAAGCCAAAATATCTGACTAATTCCAACAATTAATCCCTAGTTACTAGCTAGTGTTTACAAAATAAGCAGAGCCTTGCTTTAGTTTTGAATTTGTTGAAATGGCCTTTGCATTTTTGTTTTTAATCAGTCAATCATTTAAGCAGTTGTCACAAAGTGCTTTTACAGACACTGCAACCAGTTGTATAGTATGTTATAATGTGTGAGCAATGTTTGCACTGCCTTTGTTTTTAGATCTATGGGAAAATGTTTACAATTGCAGGAAATTAGCTTTAAAATGACCAACATTTCTATCAGGTTCTTGGGAAAATGTGTAGAATTTTAAGGAATAGTCTAATGTATGAAGGTAGGATGGGGCCTTTAAAATATGCATATTCTGTGGGGTGACAGGGCAGTGGTGACAGGGCGATGTCTTTTACCACTGCCCTGGCCACGCCAACCGCATTTACAAAAACATTTTTATCCAAAAAAAAAACCCTGCATGCTGACCTTAAGTACCTTTTGCAACTCAGTGGTGTCTACATGGCCACCAATGAAACTTTTGTCCAGTTTGCCGAGCCCTGTGTAGCTAGGAATAAAGAGAGTGTGGTGTGTGTTGGTGTCGTGTTGAGGTGAAAGGGGATATATTCCACAAGGTAAGGGCGCGTGTGTGTGTGTGTGTGTGTGTGTGTGTGTGTGTGTGGAGATTAGGGGTTGTTAGACCACGTTCTCCTCGCTTGGTGGCTCAGCATTCGGAGGTTCCAGAAGGGTCTGTTGAACTGTGTGTTTGAAAGAGAGCAAAGATTCAACAGTTATAATCCTAATCACACCTGAATCAATCTTTCAGAAACCTTTCACTCAGTTTTTACCAACATTTCCAATTGGAAAACATGCCTTCTCTTGTCGACTGTAATTAATTTCAAGTGACATAAGATCGGCTGTATTGTTTCTGCAATAAGGGTCTACGTGTTTAGGGGGGAACAAAAAACCTTTAATATTTCCCTTATTTAGTTTTTCTCATCAGAGTGGTTAAGAACCACAACACCCCAGAGTATTAAGTTACCCAAGATAACATGCGTTCTTCCTTTTCCTCCACTCCAATCTCCCTGATAGACCTTGTTAACAGTAGATTACAGTTTCACATTTCACTCCTGTGTTAACTAACAACAATGCAGAACCATCAATTCGGCAAAAGTTGGATATCATCGCCATAAACCTATTTTTTTGTGGTGGTTGCATAGAAATGTGTGTACATAGATTGGCTCTCTATGGATGTTTACCTTGCGGTTCTGTGGCCACAACTGCATCTGGGTTTTCAGTCTTTACCAAGTCTCCTTGCAGGCTCTCTGAGGTGGGAGAAGAGCATTATGTTAACCCTAAGATTTCACATATAGATTATAATATTATATAACATTAAAGACTATTATAATCCTGTGTCATTTCACTGCAGTGTAATGGATGTACAATCTAAATTAAACCATGCCATGAAACCTACATTATAGATTAGGCTACAGATAATGATAATCCCGGTCTCTTACGCTGTATGCTAAAGCAGAACTTCTTCTTCTGGTAGGAGATGTAGCTGGTGATGGCACCAACCAGCGCCACCCCAACGGCACTCACTATGCCGGCGATGGTCCCGGTCTCCGCCATGGTGTCGGTGTCTGGAACAGATACACGTAATCAGCATTGCACAGGGAACCTGGCCACGCGTAACCTGTTGTGAATTTAAAAATGTCACCGTCCTGGCCGTCAATAAATATGTACCATAATTGTTCTCATCAGCGGACTGACTGCCACCTCGTCCACCTACAAGCACAAAACAATGTTAAGTGAGGAAGTCTGTTATTGGTTATTAATGTCAATTCCGTGAGTTAATGGAACAGGCAACACTACTTTGGTGACCCTGGTCTCCAGCCATCATGTCCATGGCCAACAAATGTTTCGTTTTCACAGGCCACACTTAGTTTCAATTGCGCAGGGTTGTGTGACAATGCCGAGTTGTGTGTGTACTACTGACCACATGCCAGCACATAAAAAAGGACCAAATGTACTTGAAACCGATCAATCCAAATTACAGCAAGGTTTGACAATAACACAAACATTAAAAGAAACTAAGAGAGAAATGCCCGGCAAAGTTCATCCAGCAGTGGACATGTTAACTCCGGTTACAAGTGCTAATCCTTCAACAATCAAAGAATGTAAATTTTTCCAAACTGATGTCTCTTTCCACACAAGTTACATACACGTTACTTAAAAGTTATTTAACAAATGCTAACTGGGACCACTCAGCTATTATTTAGTGCTCTCTGTAGAAAACTTCTAAGATTAGCACTAGCTTGAACAGCAGGCTTAGACAATGCAACAATTACACAAATGGATTTATTGACTAACATTTTCCATATTTGCCATTATTCCCCTTTAAAGGTGAGGCATTGCTATTATAACTATTGCGTGAAAAACTGTTAATCTATTCATCTTGTATCCCCTGTAAATTATCTGTGGTGTTTCAATCTTAAAACAATTCCATATGTTAGCTTGGTAGAATTTGGGCACAGACTTCAGTGTGTAAAAACAGGCAGTTTTGTCATTCTGTTCAGAATTTTATTAGAGTTAAGTATTCTTTTTAGGCCTCATTTGGCACGTCCATACACAGCCATAATTACACTTAGTGAACCTAGACTCTTGTTAGAAAATGTCTATATTGTAGGTCTACATTTTGCAATTTCATTTACGTAGACCATTTTACTAATTATCACAGGCTAACATTGGAATTGAAACTTATTTGAGCAATACATACAAATAAGTTAGTAAATTTAGATAAGTCAGAGGTAAACCTTCAACCACTTATATATTCCTAAAGCCCAGGGCCTTCCTGCCACCAGCTTCCCTGCTCGGTCGGGAAGATGGCGAAAATATTTCTGACAAACTTTCAAACATGTAGCTGTATTGCTTGCCCTGGGATTTTACCATTGCATTCAGCTAATTAAAATAAATCCCTAAATATGCTGTCTGTTTCGTTCACCTTTGCCTTTGTCAGGCTTGTAGGTATCGTCTTTGCTGACGCCAAACAGATCATCATCGGAGAAGGAACCACCTAAAACAGGATAAAACACCAACATTAAGTGGCAACCACAACACACACACACACAGACGCCAAACCAGGGAGAGATCCATAGCCACACACGTAACTTCCTTCAAAAAATGTGTCAGCCACAATAACAAAGTGTTGGTCCTCCAGTAACGTGGAAATACCAAACAAGAGGATGTGTGTTGACAGATTTCACCCAGGAAGGACAAAGAGAGGGTTAGTCTTTGACAATACCCAAAGAGAGAACCACTTGAGGTTAATGACCAGAGATGTTAGGACCACAATTGGCAGGAAAACAGAAGGATGCGGTTTCAGTTCTAGACAAGTCCTGCTTTCTGCACAGCACAGCCACTATACACACACTCCAAAAGGGAAAGATTTCTATACTGTGTGTTGAGGTTTTCCAACCATAACTCCACAGTATGCCATGTTAATGGTGAAAGAGTGATATTGGTAGAATAGCTGAAAGTAGAAAGTCTGGTAGTGATAGAGAGATGGGGTGGATGTCAAAGAAAGAGGGATGCATTGAAAAAGAACTGGGCAGGTATTGTTTTTCAGAACAGAAAGTCAGTCCCCAGTCGTAGATAGGCAGGATAGGATTGGGCATAAGCCTGGGGAGTTTAGTTTGGTCAGGCAGACCACAGTTAAGAGTGGGTCGCTTTGGTTCCTTACCCCCATTCCCTCCTCTGTTATTGGGGGTTCCGCCTCCCCTGCCCCCGCCACCGATACCTTTATCTGACGAGCATATGACACCACATCAAGCTTTTAATACTATACTGGGCTAATATACAGTTACTATGAGATCACTATGCTACCACCAGTACGTTATGACAGACCTTCAAACCTTGTACTAATACTACAGCCAGGGATGGGCAGTATTTATGCATTTCAAATACAAAATAGTGTATTCATATAATTTATATTTGATAGGGTTAATGAAAATGTCTGCATGTTTTGTATCAACATATTTTAGTGTTTTGTATTTTAAAAATACTGTAAAATACTTTGTGAGAAGTCTGCATTACATAAAAATGCTGGCTCTGATTGGTGCCTACTAGTAATTTGCCCAGACACGTTGAGAGATCAGAACAGAAAATGTATCCATACCCAAAGAAGGTCAAGGTGAGAAACGTGTAGGTTTCCAGCTTTCCATCGATTATTACAGAATATATTACAGTTCGTACATTTTTAGTGTTCATTTCATTAGCCTAGGCGAAATTGTTTACCAGTTTACGTAATGTTCTAGCTAACTATTTTGCCCGAGTAGCAGCCCTCACAGTTAACGTTAGCTTGGTACTTTCAGCCTATGTTTTCATCGGTTGTGCACGAATAAAATCCAAATAATGCGTTTCAGTGTTGTACAACATTACATTATAATGCCACAATATGGTGTAACTTGTTAAATGCGCCCACACACACACACACACACACGTGTGCCTTATTGTCATTAACACTCATTCAATCACACGCTTATTCTCTCACCCACACATATACAGTGGGGAGAACAAGTATTTGATATACTGGTGATTTTGCAGGTTTTCCTACTTACAAAGCATGTAGAAGTCTGTAATTCTTATCATAGGTACTCTTCAACTGTGAGAGACGGAATCTAAAACAAAAATCCAGAAAATCACATTAATTTGCATTTTATTGCATGACAAGTATTTGATCACCAGTAAGAATTACGGCTCTCACAGACCTGTTAGTTTTTCTTTAAGAAGCCCTCCTGTTCTCCACTCATTACCTGCATTAACTGCACCTGTTTGAACTCGTTACCTGTATAAAAGACACCAGTCCACACACTCAATCAAACAGACTCCAACCTCTCCACAATGGCCAAGACCAGAGAGCTGTGTAAGGACATCAGGGATAAAATTGTAGACCTGCACAAGGCTGGGATGGGCTACAGGACAATAGGCAAGCAGCTTGGTGAGAAGGCAACAACTGTTGGCGCAATTATTAGAAAATGGAAGAAGTTCAAGATGATGGTCAATCTCCCTCAGTCTGGGGCTCCATGCAAGATCTCACCTCGTGGGGCATCAATGATCATGAGGAAGGTGAGGGATCAGCCCAGAACTACACGGCAGGACCTGGTCAATGACCTGAAGCGAGCTGGGACCACAGTCTCAAAGAAAACCATTAGTAACACACTACGCTGTCATGGATTCAAATCCTTCAGCGCACGCAAGGTCCCCCTGCTCAAACCAGCGCATGTCCAGGCCTGTCTGAAGTTTGCCAATGACCATCTGGATGATCCAGAGGAGGAATGGGAGAAGGTCATGTGGTCTGATGAGACAAAAATAGAACTCCACTTGCCGTGTTTGGAGGAAGAAGAAGGATGAGTACAACCCCAAGAACACCATCCCAACAGTGAAGCATGGAGGTGGAAACATCATTATTTGGAGATGCTTTTCTGCAAAGGGGACAGGACAACTGCACCGTATTGAGAGGAGCATGGATGGGGCCATGTATTGCGAGATCTTGGCCAACAACCTCCTTCCCTCAACGACCCGAAACACACAGCCAGGGCAACTAAGGAGTGGCTCCGTAAGAAGCATCTCAAGGTCCTGGACTGGCCTAGCCAGTCTCCAGACCTGAAACCAATAGAAAATCTTTGGAATGAGCTGAAAGTCTGTATTGCCCAGCGACAGCCCTGAAACCTGAAGGATCTGGAGAAGGTCTGTATGGAGGAGTAGGCCAAAATCCCTGCTGCAGTGTGTGCAGACTTCTACATGCTTTGTAAGTGGGAAAACCTGCAAAATCGGCAGTGTATCAAATACTTGTTGTATCCCCACTGTAAGTTTGACTGTTTTTGATATAACTTTTTTTTATAATACCTGGTCTGTAGTATTCTCTATTGGAGTTTATGTAAATGTGTCCTCTATACCTGTATTCTGAGGCACTCAAGTTGGAGTTGGGTTAATACTCTTTGAAAAGTTCTGTTGCTACTTTCTGATTACGTTTCTGGCTACATTTTAAATCAAAGCATATAGATCATTTAATAATTGTTGAAAAAGCATTAATGTTTGTTTTCAACTTCCAAATAGGTGTCCAATGATTTATAAAGAATTGATTGCTAAATGATTGTACCCTAATTGAAGTAGCTGTTTAGTAAGATGATGTAATCATAAGATGTATGATTTTGCATACCATAATAAATGAAATTATTATTATACACTGCTCAAAAAAATTAAGGGAACAAACTATCAACACAGTATATACATAAGTAAATTAAACTTCACGGGATATCAATTTGTCCAGTTAGGAAGCATAAACGATTGTGAATCAATGTCACCTGTTTTGGTGCAAATGAAAGTGAAAACGTACAATGGAGAGGCAACCGCTAGACACCCTTCAAAAAGGGAATGGTTTTGCAGGTGGTGGCAACAAACAATTGCTCTCCTTATCCTTCCTGACTGATTCTTGTTTAGTTTTGCATTTTGCTAGTGTCCTTGTCACTACTGGTAGCATGATGCGGTACCTGCAGCCCATTCAGGTTGCACAGGGAGTCCAGCTCCTCCAGGATGGCACATCCATATGTTCTGTTGCAAAAAGGTTTGCTGTGACTCCCAGTACAGTCTCAAGAGCATGGAGGAGATACCAGGAGATGGGCCATTACATGAGGAGAGCTGGACAGGGCCATACAAGGGCACCAACCCAGCAACAGGACCGGTATCTGCTCCTTTTTGCGAGGAGGAACAGGAGGAGTACTGTCGGAGCACTACAAAATGACCTCCAGCGGGCTACTGGTGTGCATGTTTCTGACCAAACTGTCAAAAACAGACTTCATGAGGGTGGCATGAGGGCCTGACATCCTCTAGTAGGACCTGTGCTCACGGCCCAGCACCGTGCAGCTCGAATGGCATTCGCCAGAGAACACCAGAATTGGCAGATTGGTGACCCATTCTCTTCACAGATGAGAGCAGGTTCACACTGAGCACATGTGACACACGTGAAAGAGTCTGGAGAGGTAAATGTTACGCTGCCTGCAACATCATCCGGCAAGACGGGTTTGGCAGTGGGTCAGTGATGGTCTGGGGAGGCGTATCCTTGGAGTCGTACAGACCTCAACGTGCCAACGGTACCCTGACCGCTGATAGATACCAGGATGAAATCCTCAGACCCATCGTCAGACCTGATGCTGGTGCAGTGGGCCCTGGGTTCCTCCTGGTGCAGGACAATGCCCGGCCTCATGTGGCCAGAGTGTGTAGGCAGTTCCTGGATGACGAAGGCATTGATGCCATTGACTGGCCCTGACGTTCCCCAGACCTGGATGCAATTGAGAACCTCTGGGACGTTATGTATCAGTGCATCTGATGCCGCCAAGTAGCGCCACAGACCGTCCAGGAGCTCACTGATGCCCTGATCCAGGTCTGGGCGGATATCCCCCAGGACACCATCCGCTATCTCAACAGGAGCATGCCCAGACGTTGTCAGGATTGCATACAGGCATGTGGGGCCATACACACAACTCAGTCACATTATGAGTTGCCGTGATGAAAGTTGGAACAGCCTGTGATTTCAATTGTTTACTTAGATTCAACCCCTCAAATCGGTTGGTGCTTTTGGTTTCCATTGACCGTTGTTACATTCAAGTCGAGTTCAAGTTCAGTTCACTTTGTTCTCAACGAATTACACAATGTACAGTAAAGATTTTGATCTTTAATACATTTCCTTCATCGAGATTCAATGTGTTATTTAAGTGTTGCCTTTATTTTTTTGAGCAGTGTATTTATGATTAACAATCAAATGATTTATTACTTAGAAACGAGTTGCTATGAATAAAGGTGCCTTCGTTTGCCTTCTTATGAATGACTTGTTTGTCATTGAGTCAGAGTTGCTGATGCAAAGTAGGCCCTTCATTACCAAACACCAAGTAACTAAATTAGGATACAATTATGAGTCATTAGCAAACTGTTAATTAAACATTAAATTGTTGGTTACATTAAAGCTAACCTTCATCTGGGTGATCACAGGGATATGTGAATATTTCATCTGTAACTGGTTGCATGTCAGCTTTATCACATGACTCGTTAGGCAGAGAAAAGCTGTTGCTATCAAACATTGTCTACTTAATGTACTGAGTCAGTGTACTGGTGAAGGGATAGATCAAATAGACTGATAGACGGAATGAACTGAGTCAGTGTACTGGTGAAGGAATGGATCAAACAGACTGATAGAATGAATCAATTGAGTCAGTGTACTGGTGAAGGAATGCATCAAATAGACTGATAGATGGAATCAATTGAGTCAGTGTACTGGTGAAGGAATGGATCAAATAGACTGATAGATGGAATCAACTGAGTCAGTGTACTGGTGAAGGAATGGATCAAATAGACTGATAGATGGAATCAACTGAGTCCGTGTACTGGTGAAGGAATGGATCAAATAGACTGATAGATGGAATCAACTGAGTCCGTGTACTGGTGAAGGGACAGATAAAATAGACTGATAGATGGAAGGTTTGCAAAGTAATTCCAAGCTCCCTTGTAAAAGTATTACAAAATACAAAAATGCTGTAGTTTATTTTGATACATGGAGTGGCTGCTGTATTTTGTAGTTTTTGATACTTAAAATGAAGGTATTTGGTATCTTATTTTAAAACACATTTTGATGTTTCTTTGCCCATCTCTGACTACAGTGTACTACTAAGACTGGTATATTCAGTCTTGGCTAATACATCACATGTGATTTTTTCTACCACATTGCTATGCCAGAAAATATAATCCCACAAACAACAGGAAATCTGAATTGTTATCTGGTATAATTTTTTGTAGTGGTTGATACAATTTGTTTCTGACTGCAAATCCAAGTGGAAATTATGTTTTGAAGACTTTCTAAATCTTGAATACACCAGAGGTTTGCATTTCTTGTTTAGTTGGAAAGTCCATGCTACAACAGGATGATGAAATTAAAGTACGACATCTGCAACAAGTAATACTACTGCTACTACTACCACTACTACTAATTATAATATTACTACTAATACTATTCTAAGGCAATTCCTTACTACTACAATATGTAAACCATTCGTACTTCATACCCACAATTCTGAACTAAATATAGTCCTCTAGAAAAAGAAAATAATAGCAAAATAAATAAATAATAACAACAAAAAGAATAACCTTGTCCCTTGTTTTTGTCCTTTCCTCCAATGTCATTGTTGGGGTCCAGAGCATCAGCCAGGTCCAACTCATCACTGGCTGCAGGAGGAGGTCACAGAACAAAGGTGAGTCAAAGATATTAGGAATAATATTAAAGAATCTGTAGGCAGAGACCGCATGTCCACAGTAACAACAGCATCCACAGCATTAGTTTCTCCTTGTATATATTTTGTCCAATACATACAGATAAAGTGAGACAAATTGATCGGTAATCGTAACATTTTCCTCTGCAAATATTATATGGATACACAAAGACAAAAATGACAAACGAGAGACTGGCTCTCTTTGCTGCTTCTGTAGCCACACAATTGACTAAACATCTGATGAACTACAATGTGTCCCAGAAAGACCATTTGTATTCAGTAGGAAATATATAGGTCCAACGGTCTTTCAAACGTTATGCTGTTCGTTTGGTTGGTCATTTGGTTGCACTCCAGAATTTGATAGTGTTCAGTGGCTCCGAAGCCTCCCAGAGAAACCGAGCTACTGACTCAAAACACAACACGTACAAATAAAGGAGACACAGAAACATCATGATGATACAATGTGCTAAAATATGTTTTGTCTATCAGTGAACATGTCACTGACACAGACAAAACATACTACATGTGTGTGAATGTATAGACATGAAGTGCATCTCAATAATCTCCACTTGACCTTTCCTCATCTCCTTCTATGCCATAAGAACCAATAGAAGTTGTCATGTGTCCAGTCAAATCAGATCAGCGTGTATTACAGTAAGCAGACCAGGAACAAGTAAGCTCGTTGTCAGATCTGAGCCACAGATACAATACACAGAGTTTGGCAAACTGACCTCAATGATTGCTCCTAGTCATGCTGCATCCAAATGTTCCATGAAAGTCGCATTCCAAATCTGCATTCTAATTAGAATGCCTAGCGCATGTGCTGTTAAAAATGTTAAATCTCCTACTGAATTTGACAAACTTTGGGTATCAACGCTATGGTTTTTGCAGCATTGGTGTTGCCTTTCAACGTGGTGCACATCACCCCGACTCAACCATAATCCTTCAGCCAACAGTGCAGGTGAATTTCACACAAACAAAACAGTGGAGGACACAGTGAGACTAGAACACAGATGTGAAAACCAATGGAAGGATGGTGACTCTGAACTTGGGGAAATAGTGATGGCTTGTTGAAAGCCATGGGTTAAAATACTACTCCAAATCGTTTCAAGTACTTAATCTTTGAGAGATTGGCTAGCTTAATGGACTGAAAGGACAGTGCCAAAGATTGCTAGCCCTGCACATCCAGGCACCCTGGCAGGCTACTGCAAATGTTCATGGGTATTTGAAACTTTCAGAATAGTATTTCAGCCCAGGTATGCTCATTAAGCGGCAGTGGTACCAACCAGGCTGAGGTTTGTGTGGGATTCGTGGGCCCTTGGTGGCGTGGGGGAGGAGACCCGGGCGGAGGCTGGCCCCAAAGTCAAAATCAGCCTGGGTGTCATCTGTTAGTGCAGTGAGTACTCAGGGGTTAGTATAGCCCTAATGCTAAACTTTCTAATGCTAGGCGTAATAATGCTAGGCTTTAATTGTAGGTTTAGTAATGCTAGGTGTAATAATGCTAGGCTTTAATTGTAGGTTTAGTAATGCTAGGTGTAATAATGCTAGGCTTTAATTGTAGGTTTAGTAATGCTAGGTGTAATAATGCTAGGCTTTAATTGTAGGTTTAGTAATGCTAGGCTGGTTGGCTGTTATGTAAGATATTTCCAAGACAAGAACAGCATCAACTGTCATCTGGAGGCACCTTCAAATGAAATATGCATTTCTCATTTCATCCATGTGACGGTAAGGCTTATAGCAGTTCAGTGGTTTCTGTTAACGTGTATGTATGATGTTTGAAGAGGACCACAATGGAAACTTGTAACCTTTTCGTGCAATATCTTTTAACTAATTGTACACATTTGTGGTTGTATTGTTTTTTTTACTTGTCAAATAGAATCAGTCAATGGCTTAATGCTAAGCTTAATGTCAGGCTTCAAGCTAGGCTTTATGCTAGCCAAAATACTAGGCTTCATGTTGAGCTTAATTCAAGGCCATACAATTTGCTCAAAACCAAGCTTCCTCGTTACACTTAATACCAGGCTTACGACTTGATTCAATCTGAAGCGCAGAAGATTTCGCTATAGCACAACTCAAATGTTAAAGGCAATGTTTTTCAACTAAATAACAGTATAGGCTACATGTGTCAGCTCAATTTAAAATAACCTATAAAGATGGAATCCTCAGTGGAGGAAACAAACAGCATTGACAGTATATAGCCATTGTTTTTGCCATTAAGGAGAAAGAGACATTGAAGTTTGTACTGGAGTAGATGTGAGGGATTCTGCTAAACGCATAATAGCTGAGAAACTTCGGACAATTTATAAGTTACATACACAATATTGCCACCACATAAACAAAGCGAAAAGAACAAGAATATAACTAACATATAAATGAAGGCCTCTATTCCGAGTGGTACAGTACAGATTTTGTTGGTGCCATTAAAGCAGGGCTAACTATTAAACAATGTTAGTGCAGTAATCCATGTGGGGGGCAGATAGCCTAGCTGTTAAAACATCTGACCAGTAACCAATTCTTTGCTAATCCCTGAGCTGACAAGGTATACAACTTGTCAATCTTAAGCAAGCCAGATAACCCTTACTCCCGCTGACAGTTGCTATGGGTAAATGCTTCCACTAATTGACAAAAACGTAAGCCTCGGCAGGACTAGGTTGTCAATCCTTCACCCATCAACTGTTCCAGCTCACTGATTAAAACCACAAAATGGATTTAAATGAGGATCGATGTTTATAGAAAAGCAGTTCTGAATGACTGACTGAAGTACTTTCATTCACTGTGCGCATGAACCACATCAGCTAAGTACTCTACCCCTTTCCGATCAGCGAGGGGAAATACATGCTGGTTAAGTAGTAGGGGGAAAAACTGTTAAACTTGCAGGTGGTTGCTTTAATATGTATAAAACTGGTGTGTGTGTGTGTGTGTGTATGTATGTATCATCTCACCTGGTTTGAGCTTGGGATTGAGCGAGGCCTTTGGAGCTTTAGGTGGAGCTTTTGTGGTGGTGATCACGTGTCGTGCATCCTGGTCCAGATCTACAGACAACCATCATCAGACCATTCCTGCTTATCACACTGCTCAACTCAACCAGGATGTTTTCATTGGCACACATGTGCTAAAGGTGAATGTATTCACCAGCCAACAACCACATTTGAGCTCACAGGTGCCGACCTAGAACAAGGAGTCACTAGAGTGTAACAAGACAAGGTAACAAGACAAAGTGAGATCCCCCATCAAATTTTGATGCTAAGCCAATTTTGCTATGGCCTCTGTAGGACCCCTATACATTTTTTGGGGGAGGGCTATAACTACTCTGAACACAACAGAGTATAAATATGTTTTTCTTCCAGCACTTTTTTCTACTCCGGCACTTTGGATTTGAAATGATAAAATGACGACAGGTTGAGTGCATGAGGGGAATTATGTACAAAATTAACCAAATACCCTACAGTTCAAAAGTTTGGGGTCAATTACAAATATCCTTGTTTTCCATGAAAACATACATGAAATTAGTATGAATAGGAAAAATAGCATAACGAACAGGAAATATAGCCATTGACATGGTTAGAAATAATGACTTTTAATAGAAATAATTACTGTGTCCTTCAAACTTTGCTTTTGTCAAATAATCCTCCATTTGCAGCAATTACAGCCTTGCGGACCTTTGGCATTTGAGTTGTACATTTATTGAGGTAATCTGAATATATTTCTCCCCATACTTCCTAGTGCACCTCCCACAAGTTGGCTTGATGGGCAATTCTTACGTACCATACAGTCAAGCTGATCCCACAACAGCTCAACAGGGTTGAGATCCAATGACTGTGCTGGCCACTCCATTATAGACAGAATACCAGCTGACTGCTTCTTCCCTAAGTAGTTATTGCATAGTTTGGAGCTGTGCTTTGGGTCATTGTCCTGTTGTAGGAGGAAATTGGCTGCAATCAAGTACAGTCCACAGGTTATGGCATGGCGTTGCAAAAGTGAGTGATAGCCTTCCTTCTTTAAGATCCCTTTTTCCCCAGTACAAATCTCCCAATTTACCACCAAAGCACCCCAAGACCATCACGTCGCCCCCACCATGCTTGACAGATGGAGTCAAGCACTCCTCCAGCATCTTTTTGTTTAGTCTGTATCTCACAAATGTTCTTCTTTGTCCGAACACCTCAAACAATGATTTGTCTGTCAATAAAACTTTTTTGCAGTCTTAGTGTGTCCCCTGCCTAGAAGGCCAGCATCCCTGAGTCACCTCTTCACTGGTGACGTTGAGACTGGTGATTGTACTATTTAATGAAGCTGCCAGTTGAGGACCTGTGAGGCGTCTGTTTCTCAAACTAGAGACTCTAATGTACTTGTCCTCTTGCTCAGTTGTGCACCATAGCTTCCCACTCTTTCTTTTCTGGTTAGTGCCAGTTTGTTCTGTTCTGTGAAGGGAGTACTACACATTGTTGTATGAGATCTTCTGTTTCTAGGCAAGTTCTCACCTGGAATAGCCTTAATTTATCAGAACAAGAACAGATTGATGAGTTTCAGAAGCTCTTTGTTTTTGGACATTTTGAGCCTGTAATCGAAACCATTGCTTCTTTAATCAGCAGAACAGTTTTCACCAAAGTGACCCCAAACCTTTGAACAGTGGTGTAAATGCTCTGCATTTATGAATAGTTCATCCAATTTGGATGAAAATACACTAATTTAAAACAACTCAAACTCGATAGTCATCATGTGAAATCCAAAGTACTGCAAACCGGAGCCAAAAGGCACAAAGCCTCATATTCACTGTCTCTCTTCTGGGCAAGGAAACACTCTATTGTCCTCCTTTCTGCTCATAGCTTTTACCGATTATGCACAGCTCTCATGAATAAACAGAGTGTCAAGGACATGCTGATGCTCTCCTGAACCAGCCCTTCCCCAGTGTGTTGGGGGTGAGATGGGAATAGATGACTCAAAAAACAAACAGAACTACAGAAAAGGAGAAGGGGCAGGGAATGAGTAGAGTCTTTTATAAGCATACTTTCAAGTGCTCAATTCTGTCTGGTTTACTACTAAATAAATGGGGACCATTGTCCTTACTCATCATGTATGCCCAGTATCTACAGAACAAGCAGATATAATCAATAACAGAGGAGATAGATGAATCCATCAATCTGGCATCGTTTACCTGGTTGTCCTCCTCCTCCCGATGGAACTGGTTTGGGTGTGACTGTCGCTGATGACATGGAAGGAATGAAAAAAATACAGGATGTGGCATTGTACTCAGGGACATGAAATCAGGCTTAGAATCCTTTTTCTTTAAAATATATCAAGTCAGGAAAGAAACTGGAATTGCAATATTCCTTCTTTGTGGGATAAAAATGTAACTGGAATTTCAGTTCATTTCTTGAAAGGACTGGAATTGAAATAGAATTGACCAGAATCCTGCTAAAAATACATGATTCATTAATACATTAAATTGCCTTATTTATATTGTTATGATGCATGATTCAATACAAAGTCATGAATCCAGGTTTTTGAAAGTAGACAGCAGTATGTCTAAAATTACTGTATATTTTACAGTCATAGTAACTTACAGTATTTAAACAGTATGTTACACACTAATTTAGTTACTCTGTACTAAAATTGTAGTTATATTTTATTCTTCCTAATGTACATCAACTCTGTTTTAGTCACATGTTCTTGTTGTATTTTAACCGTATATTGTACAGTCATATTGTCTTACTGTATTTATTCTGTATATTTTACAGCCATATTGTTTCAATGTACTTACGTGCTTTTGTGACATCATCCAAGGCATCATCCAGGCTGAAGTCACCCTGTGACCACACTGCAATGGAGGGAGGGAGGGAGGGAAATAGAGATGGTTGGAGGGTTTGTACACAATAAACTTACCATTAACTTGACTAGAGTCAACCACATATCTATCTACTCCAAGTGCTACAATATAGATGCTAATGCACTAAAGTATTCCATACAATCTTTCAGAAATACACCCATATTATTGTTTTAGGTGTATATTAGCAAAAACACGGGATCTGACCTGCGCAACATTGACCTGCATTCAAATACTTGAGTCTGACATTTAGGTTTTTTTACAGGTTAATCAAGCAATTCCAACTCAACTAAGCCTTAAGTATTTTTAATTATTTCATATAGCAAGTGTTGCTTCCAAGCAACTCACATCTCAGATCCTTTCCATGATGGACATTCCCGATTGCAGAATGCAGTGGTTTCTCTCATAACTAGACAGCAACAAGGCCACAAAGATTATGACAGGCCCCATGCAATCTTAAAGCCCATGGGACAGAAGACCTATTACCTACACGCATGCAGACAGACACACAGACATGTCCCTCTCAATGAGTAATCATGAATGATTTCCAAAGGGCCAAAAGGGGTTTTACTAGGAATGCACCGATAAGAAAACCATTGGCCTTTACCGATAGCCGATGTTGATATAACATAATTGACCGATGCCGATACCGATGTTTGGACATTTCTGTAACTTTCTACCCTGTCATAAATTAAATTCAAAGGTGGCTTCTAATTTCAGCTAATTTTAAGTTATTTTTCCATAATGAATAAGAAAAGACTTATTTTTTGACATATGGTGTATAATTCTTTTTAATTAAAGGTACGCAGAGGGAACCCCGTCTACAAGGCTGATACTTACTGGATTCGCCTCACGGTAGCTACGTGCATTGAACGCCTTTCAGACGGTAGACATGAACACTGTCACCTTGCCAGCGAAGGAAAGCTACACCGCACTGCAAGCTTCTCTCATTGACTCAAATTCAAACCATTGTGAGGAAACAGGCGGGGCTGTCGCAATATTTTAAAACTTAAAAATGCACTATTATTTGTCTATAATCAGCAAATAATCAGTGCTTTCATTGCATCTTATTAATATTGCTGAATTTACATTGGGGAGAACAAGTATTTGATACACTGCCGATTTGCAGGTTTTTATAGACTTCTACATGCTTTGTAAGTGGGAAAACCTGCAAAAATCGGCAGTGTATCAATACTTGTTCTCCCCACTGTACATAGTTATGTTTAATGGGGAGGAGGGGGCTTATGGTTAATCCTAACCATAAGCCCAGTGGTGTGATACCTAACCTTAACCCTAACCTTAACCCTAGTGCTGTCATATCCAACCCTAACCAAACCTTAACCTAACCATCTTTGCAAACCCAAGGTTTCCCAGCAGAACATTGCCCAAAGCATCACACTGCCTCCACCGGCTTGCCTCCTTCCCATAGTGCATCCTGGTGCCGTGTGTTCTCCAGGTAAGCGACGCACACGCACCCGGCCATCCATGTGATATAAAAGGAAACGAGATTTATCAGACCAGGCCACCTTCTTCCATTGCTCTGTGGTCCAGTTCTGATGCTCACGTGCCCATTGTATGTGCTTTCGGCAGTAGACAGGGGTCAGCATGGGCAACCTGACTGGTCTGCAGCTACGCAGCCCCATACACAACAAACTGCAATGCACTGTGTGTTCTGACACCTTTCTATCAGTAACAGAATTAAGGTATTCAGCAATTTGAGCTACAGTAGCTCATCTGTTGGATTGGACCACATGGGCCAGCCTTCACTTCCCATGTGCATCAATTAGCCTTGGCCACCCATGAACCTGTCGCCAGTTCACCACTTTTCCTTCCTTGGACCACTTTTGACCGGGAACACCCAACGAGGGCTGCAGTTTTGGAGATGCTCTGACCCAGTTGTCTAGCCAATACAATTTGGCCCTTGTCAAAGTCACTCAGGTCCTGACACTTGCCCATTTTTCCTGCTTCTAACACATCAACTTTGAGGACAGAATGTTCACTTGCTTCCTAATATATCCCAGGTGCCATGATATGAGATTATCAGTTCTATTCACTTCACCTGTCAGTGGTCATAATGTTATGGCTGATCAGTGTATTATTACATATTATAATATTATTACATATTATATTATTACATAGTCCTGTATGGAGCTGTGGGTAGGATGCCTGTCTGCGGTCGCCAGTTCAAGACATGGCTTGGATGTTTTGGGTAAATTCTTAATATATGATATGATACATTTGTCTAGCGTTCATTACATATCATACGTTTTACATGCGTTGGTAACATATGTTACATTTTAGCCAATTCATAATGTATTATACGTTTTGTTAGCGCATTGTAATGAAACCTAAAATAACGTATTATTCGAAATAGGGTGCCTTAGATTACCGTATAATAGTTCACTTATTCCAATGAGACCAGGTTGCGGCGGGTGACTACGCTATGGTTTAACAATTACGCATACTGTTACGTTTTATATTGCAATTTATTTTAGATAATATTATATATATTAATGTATGGTTTGGTGATAATACAACTTCGTAATTTAATAACTTAGTTAGTAACTTTTGCGATTACTCATTGCTATGTAGTAGGCCTATGCATTTGTCCTGGGCCTCTATGAGGAAAGCAGCCCCCCATCTCTGCCATAAGGTGACCTTAAAAACAGCCACATGAATTATCATCGCTCTCGTGCCATGCGACACTGTAAAGGTTCTTTAAGAAAATAAGAAAAGATGTGTACAGGTCTGCAAACGCACACCCATCTTGTCACGCGTCCGTTTGACCTTTAGCTGCGACTTGATGAGCATTCGAACTTATAATACTTTTTATGCACCTCTTCTTTCTACATCAGAGAGGTGAATCTTTTATATTATAAAAGATTGAACAGTTTCTCCGGTCAACACGGAATTCATTATATAAGCATTATGTCCGCATAGATCTGTGCGATCCCCAGCTGCGGTTGATTACAGTTAATTAATAATCGATCCATCCGTTTATTGACGATCACCACATGGACCCCCCTGTCTTCCGTATGGAGGATTGATCGAGTTACACTTCGTTCAGGGTGTGGCATTGAGCAAATAGAACCCAAAAAGAAAGCGGGCGCATGTGCACATACATTACGTGCACATTGCGTGCATCACACACACACACAACACGAAAAGCTCCTCTCACAGTCACACACACGCCCCGTCCCAAAAGAAAAGAATCGACTGCAGCTAGGGATATGCCCCCTCCCCTCCTCCCGCATCGTCTCATCCCAAAATCCAAACCCCTCAAGCAAAAATGTACAATATAGCCTACGCGCTAGTCTGAAAAACTTTACACAAGCTGGGGTTTGTCCCAAATGGCGCGTTTACTGTAATGTACGCTACTTCTGATTGCAGTGCACTATTTAGGGAAGTGACCGTAATTTCGTCCACCACATTCAGAGAATTAACTCAATGTACAATGTAAAGGAAAAAAACGAAACGCAGAACTGGGACTCGATGGCTAGACGGACCCTTTATTGTCTCACAATGGCACGCACAGTGTGTGTGTGTGTGTGTGTGTGTGTGAAGGGAGGAAACTGGCACCCTTTTGGGTGAACCTGCGCCTCCCGTTATGGATAGAACGAAACATCGACCCTTCTAAGAGAAAGAAAGACAGACTCGACTCACCCGAACAGACCTCATAATCTAAACATTCTGTCAGCCCTCTAGGTCTGAGCCTAAATCATCCACCAAACATTCTAAATAGACTATCAATAATTGTAAGATAATGTTAATCATATCTCTCGTCTAGGTCCATAATGTGACCATCCCTAAATATCCATATCACCCCAGAATGACCCCTATACTATTCCTGAATATATGATTTTCTTGTATATAGGATACATAGATCATTTACAGTCAAGTATTCTGCGCATCATGTCCTAATAGCCTACCGGTAGACTGCTATGTGACTAGACTGCAAACGAATCAGCATATTAGCATTTTTTTACCGTAAATCCTTACCTCCTCTTTTAGATGAATAAAAATAACCACATTGGTAAACTTACGATGAAACTGATTTTAATGTGTCTAGAATCAAACACGGAACATGTAAGCAACCAAGGTGGCTTTTTAACATGGCAAGACCAAAACCAGACAGGTTTAGCCGGCTAAATTAGCAGGGTAGTTGAAACATCTGTTTTACCGCAAGGCGTAACTGTTATGTTAAAACTTAGCCTGGGTTTACGTTAGTCAACTAGGCAGCTTCTGCTACCCGTATACCGTTATTCGGTTTAGAATAAAGAAAACAGTCCAGGGCCTAGCGGTAACCAACAACAGACCGAGGCAACAAAACATGGATCAACAAAGCAATAGCGTTTACTACAACAAAGAAAAGAGCTGGGGTGGGGAAAAAGCTTACCCTTCACAGCAAGCAACGAGACTACTAGAAAGAGCGACCACGCCGAAATGTTCCGCATGTTTGAGATTCGTCCTAGGTTGTGTAGACACGCTTCAGTAGAGAACGATTTAAAACGTTACACTGTAATATAAATCGATGATCTTCGTCTCTCCCGTCCTGCTTTCTACACTGTATCTGTCTGTTGGGTGTTGAGCCGCAAGAAAGCGTTTCACTTTGATCCTTAAATACAAAAAATATTTGTGTTGCGGCGCGAGTGCGACAGTGGCGTGCGATCAGTTTGCTGCAACTGAGCCGAAAGTCTGCAGTGTGAATGGTGTGGTTTGCGCTTGCGGAGAAACCTCACATCGGTAGGTAAGCACAGCAGCACACGCGTGGTAGAATCATATTACGTTAACAGCGGTAGCAAAGGGCGGTTCCTCTTTTTTTTGTACAAAGGCAGACAGACTTACAGACATGGCGATTCATTGCAATAAATCATAATTCCAATGCATAAAAAGGCCTATGTTTTTGCTTTATTCTGAAACGGAATAGGTTTGTAGGCATTTAGATAATACTTGATGATGAAATGTAGTTAGCCTACAGCTATTAGCAAGACAGACATTTCCTATTCCATTTAGCCTATATGAAATTGTGTACCATAAACCTACCATAAACAGACCTTAAGGTACACACTCTAGACTTTTATTTCGTTTGAGTTTACAGGCACCTAAGCCACCAACAATTGTCGCTTGAGCAAGATGGTACAAGGCAACCCGATTAAATTAACCTCTAACCTTGGACAGTGCTGGCTAATTGAACCACCCTCTGAGGGACCACTGGGCTGTGTAATTTGAACTGTGTAATGTGGATTTCATGTTCATACCATACCATACCATCTTCTTCCGCTTATCCGGGGCCGGGTCGCGGGGGCAGCAGTCTAAACAGAGATGCCCAGACTTCCCTCTCCCCAGACACTTCCTCCAGCTCTTCCGGGGGGACACCGAGGCGTTCCCAGGCCAGCCGGGAGACATAGTCCCTCCAGCGTGTCCTAGGTCTTTCCCGGGGTCTCCTCCTGGTGGGACGGGACCGGAACACCTTCCCAGGAAGGCGTTCCGGAGGCATCCGAAACAGATGCCCAAGCCACCTCAGCTGACCCCTCTCGATGTGGAGGAGCAGCGGCTCTACTCTGAGCTCCTCCCGGGTGACCGAGCTTCTCACCCTATCTCTAAGGGATCGCCCTGCCACCCTGCGGTGAAAGCTCATTTCGGCCGCCTGTATCCGGGATCTTGTCCTTTCGGTCATGACCCAAAGCTCATGACCATAGGTGAGAGTAGGAACGTAGATTGACCGGTAAATCGAGAGCTTCGCCTTGCGGCTCAGCTCTTTCTTCACCACGACAGACCGATACATCAACCGCATTACTGCAGAAGCTGCACCGATCCGTCTGTCAATCTCCCGTTCCTTCCTTCCCTCACTCGTGAACAGGACCCCTAGATACTTAAACTCCTCCACTTGAGGCAGGCACTCTCCACCAACCTGAAGTGGGCAAGCCACCCTTTTCCGACTAAGGACCATGGCCTCGGATTTGGAGGTACTGATTTTCATCCCCACCGCTTCACACTCGGCTGCAAACCGTCCAAGTGCATCTTGAAGGTCCTGGCTTGAAGGGGCCAACACGACAACATCATCCGCAAAGAGCAGAGACAAAATCGTGTGGTCCCCAAACCTGACACCCTCCGGCCCCTGGCTGCGCCTAGAAATTCTGTCCATAAAAATTACGAACAGAACCGGTGACAAAGAGCAGCCCTGCCGGAGTCCAACATGCACAGGGAACAAGTCTGACTTACTGCCGGCAATGCGGACCAAGCTCCTGCTTCGGTCGTACAGGGACCTGACAGCCCTTAGCAAGGGACCCAGGACCCCATATTCCCGAAGCACCCTCCACAGGATTTCATGTTCATTTTATGTTTAACTTATTTACAGTAACCGGCAACATTGATTAAGGGCTAATACCCAATCATATCTTGACAATGATGTGCTCCCAATAGTTTTTAATCTTAGTTTTTTATGTGGTGAATCTAAATACACATTTCCACATTGTGCAAACATAATTATTTTCTAATTGTATTCTTCTTAAACTGATTCTACGTGGAAAAAAGTGTCAAGTTGTAAGAAAAGCTGCATAAGAAGTTCTGACTTCTGTGTTTGGTTGCATTTCCTCAATTTCCTGGAATGGCCTACTAATAGATTATTTCTTACAGACCTTTTTTGAGACCCTTTCTGACAGACCAATTACATAATGCAGCTTAATCCCTTCCACTGATTTAAATGATTGACCTGCTCAATATCTTATTTCAGCTTATCAGGTATTATTGTCTAACAGAAATGTTCCAGTTTTGGTTTCATCAGACCAGAGAACATTTTTCTTCCGTTCTTCAGGTCACATGTCATATGTGTTTTACTCATTAGAGGCTTCCATCTAGACCCTTTACCATGAAGGCCTGATTGAGGAAGTGCGGCAGACATGGTTGTCCTTCTGGCAGGTTCTACACATCTCTGCAGAGAAATGTTGAAGCTCTCTTAGAGTGGCCATTGTGTTCTTGGTCACCTCCCTGACCAAGGCCCTTCTTTACCAGTTACTTAGTTTGTCCAGATGCTCATCTCTAGGAAGAGTTTTGGTGATCTTCTTTCATTTCCTCTGAACTTGCGTTAGCATTTCTCACAGAAGCCCAGATCATGCCTCAACACCATTTCATCTTGGTATGTCAACAGATAGTTCCTTGGATATCATGGCTTGATTTTTGCTTTGACATAAATTTTAATGCGTGGGACCATATATAGAGACATGGGACTTTTTAAATCATGTCCAATCAATTGAATTTGCCAAAGGTGGACTCCAATCAATATTTTGGTTTTAGTTTTTAATTTTCAATAAGTTAGCACTCATTTCTTTGCTTTAACATTATGTGGTATTGTATGCAGACTGATATGGACTGCACAAGTCCATAAAACCAAAATATCTGGAGAAAGTGAAGGGGTCTAAATACTTTTCGAAGGAACTGCTTATATCAGTTTACACATCGTCCCCTTACTCACCTGAAGATAAGAGCTGTCTCGTAACATCTAACAAAATCTCCTCCGACTTCTCTTCTGTTAGTATATACAGAGCGTCTCCATTAGCACTGTGGCATTAGCAAGTATGCTATCTTTTTTTCTCCCTTACAAACCTCTTGCAATCCCTCTGGTACATGTTAATCTTTGTCCCCTCTAATCTGTCCACAGTACCTTATCCCAAATTTCACAGACTCCTCAAAGTACTGTAACCTGTGTGATGTCACGAGAGGCTGTGTCCTGGAAGGGTGCTACATCCCCCTGAGATGGCTACAACCATGAGCAGCGATGGCTCTATCTGCTGGTGGAGTCGGGAACTCCACCCGTCAAAACATGGCATTCCCGCACACCTGAGACTGATCAGGGTTTGATGATCTGAAGGGTTTTAAGGACTAGAGACACTGTTAGTGGGAGAGGGGTTTTGTTGGGAGACAAGCTGCGGGTTGTGCGTTCTGGGAAGGACCAGACCGCTCCAGTATCGTATCCAGTGAGGAAAACGGAAGGCTGGAAACACCACCAGACATTAGAAGGACTTACAACTGGAATAGCCTCGGGCTAGGACACCCAGTAAAGTAAGATTGAAAAGACTGTTTACTTACCTGAGGAAATCAGGATTACCGCCAAGAAGAGGCGTCATTTAAGTTTTCTGTTGAAGGTAGACCTGACCCTGAGTTACCTTTTTTAATTTGACACGCTGTTTCTGTTAATCCCTTAGAACTATAATAAAATCCTTGTTCATACTTGAGCTTTGTGTCCTCGCACTAATTCAACAGTCCCGCTAAGAGCTGTGTAGCCTCTCATGACGTCACACCTGGTATTCCTATTTTTTAAGGTACTTAGTCATTTGCACCTTGCAGTGTGGGCTCTGTACGTCTGCTGGTGATGTTTTACTGAGTTGGCACTGGTGGTGTCTAACATCCCCACCTACCTGCTGAAGAACGTTCCTGATCGGTGTGTTTACTTTTTTTAATGATGTTCCAAACTGTTGGAGCCAGTTTGTGCTGTTCTGGGAAGGCAGTATGTGACCATGTGGCTGTGCACCACATTCGCCCTATGTCCACACATACGCTACACCAATACATGGATATCATGCTTGGTCATATTAACATTGAGACTAGTTGCATTGTCTTGTTCTTGTTTCTGTCCTTTTCAACACCTACCATGTGTAGGGGGAAGTGTTTGGGTATGTGCTTTGTTTGACTTACCTGATTAAGGTGAGGGAGGAAAACACCCCTGTGAATATGGGACTTTGTGAGTCCAACGGAAGGGGATTTGTTTATGCCCCGTTTCCACAGGTGCCAAACACTGGTGTTTTACCCCAAAGTCCAGACTATTGCTGCATTTCTACTGGTGCTTTACCCCGGTACCAGGGCTACCCCAGTGATTTACAGTGGATATAAAAAGTCTACACACCCTTGTTAAAATGCCAGGTTCTTGTGATGTAAAAGAATGAGACAGAGAAATCATGTCAGAACTTTTTCCACCTTTAATGTGACCTATAATGTGAACAATTCTATTGAAAAACTGAAATCTTCGAGGGGGAAAAAATAAACAAAAAAACTCACAATAACCTGCTTGTATAAGTGTGCACACCCTTAAACCAATACTTTGTTGAAGCACCTTTTGATTTTATTAAAGCACAGTCTTTTTGGGTAAGAGTCTTAGCATGGCGCATTTTGACTTGGCAATATTTGCCCACTCTTCTTTGCAAAATCTCCTGTGCACAGCCCTCTTCAGGTCACACCACAGATGATCAATTGGGTTCAGGTCTAGGCTCCGGCTGGGCAATTTGAAAACGTTAATCTTCTTCGGGTGAAGCCAT
Source organism: Esox lucius (assembly GCF_011004845.1). Taxonomy (NCBI): domain Eukaryota; kingdom Metazoa; phylum Chordata; class Actinopteri; order Esociformes; family Esocidae; genus Esox; species Esox lucius. The sequence goes on along the minus strand of NC_047592.1, from coordinate 24,121,770 downwards.
GCTTTTGTGGATTTGGATGTGTGCTTTGGGTCATTGTCGTGCTGAAAGATGAACTTCATCTTCAGCTTTCTAATGAAGATTATGTGCCAAAATTGCCTTGTATTTGGAACTGTTCATAATTCCCTCCAACCTGACTAAGGACTTGGTTCCAGCTGAAGGAAAACAGCCTCAAAGCATGATGCTGCCATCACCATGCTTCACTGTGGGTATGGTGTTCTTTGGGTGATGTGCAGTGTTGTTTTTGCGCCAAACATACCTTTTGGAATTATGGCCATAACACATTTTCCCACGTGCTTTTGGGAGACTTGATGTTTGTTTTTGCAAACTTCAGCTGGGCTTGGATGTTTTTCTTTGTAAGAAAAGGCTTCCGTCTTGCCACCCTACCCCATAGCCCATTCATATGAAAAATACGGGAGATTGTTGTCACATGTAGCACACAGCCAGTACTTGCCAGAAATTCCTGCAGTTCCTTTAATGTTGCTGTAGGCTTCTTGGAAGCCTCCATAACCAGTTTTCTTCTTGTCTTTTCTTAAATTTTGGAGGGACATCCAGTTCTTGGTAATGTCTCTGTTGTGCCATATTTTCTCCACATGATGATGACTGTCTTCACTGTGGTATATCTAATGCTTTGGAAATTATTTTGTTCCCTTCTCCTGACTGATAACTTTCAACAATGAGATCCCTCTGATGCTTTGGAAGCTCTCTGCAGACTATAGCTTTTGCTCTGAGATGCAACTAAGACAATGTCAGGAAAATCCTACTAGAATAGCTGAACTTAATCTGAGTCACTTTACATGATGGCAGGTGTGTAATGACTTCTATTTAACATGAGTTTGAATGTGATTGGTTAATTTTGAACGTAGCCACATCCCTAGTTATAAGAGGGTGTGGACACTTATGCAACCAGGTTATTGTAAGGTTTTATTTTTCATTTTTCCCCTTGAAGAATTCAGTTTTTCAATTGAATTGTTCACATTATACATTGGGGCAAAAAAGTATTTAGTCAGCCACCAATTGTGCAAGTTCTCCCACTTACAAAGATGAGAGAGGCCTGTAATTTTCATCATAGGTACACTTCAACTATGAGAGACAAAATGAGAAAGAATATCCTGAAAATCACATTGTAAAATAAGTATTTGGTCACCTACCAACAAGCAAGATTTCTGGCTCTCACAGACCTGTAACTTCCTCTTTAAGAGGCTCCTCTGTCCTCCACTAGTTACATGTATTATTGGCACCTGTTTGAACTTGTTATCAGTATAAAAGACACCTGCCCACAACCTCAAATAGTCACACTCCAAACTCCACTATGGCCAAGACCAAAGAGCTGTCAAAGGACACCAGAAACAAAATTGTAGAACTGCACCAGGCTGGGAAGACTGAATCTGCAATAGGTAAGCAGCTTGGTGTGAAGAAATCAACTGTGGGAGCAATTACAAGAAAACGGAAGACATACAAGACCACTGATAATCTCCCTCGATCTGGGGCTCCACGCAAGATCTCACCCCTTGGGGTCAAAATGATCACAAGAATGGTGAGCAAAAATCGCAGAACCACACGGTAGGACCTAGTGAATGACCTGCAGAGAGCTGGGACCAAAGTAAAAAAGGCTTCCATCAGTGACACACTACGCCGCCAGGGACTCAAATCCTGCAGTGCCAGACGTGTCCCCCTGCTTAAGCCAGTACATGTCCAGGCCCGTCTGAGGTTTGCTAGAGAGCATTTGGATGGTCCAGAAGAGGATTGGGAGAATGTCATATGGTCAAATAAAACCAAAATAGAACTTTTTGGTAAAAACTCAACTCGTAGTGTTTGGAGGAGAAAGAATGCTGAGTTGCATCCAAAGAACACCATACCTACTGTGAAACATGGGGGTGGAAAAATCATGTTTTGGGGCTGTTTTTCTGCAAAGGGACCAGGACGACTGATCCGTGTAAAGGAAAGAATGAATGGGGCCATGTATCGTGAGATTTTGAGTGAAAACCTCCTTCCATCAGCAAGGGGATTGAAGATGAAACGTGGCTGGGTCTTTCAGCATGACAATGATCCCAAACACCGGGCAACGAAGGAGTGGCTTCGTAAGAAGCATTTCAAGGTCCTGGAGTGGCCTAGCCAGTCACCAGATCTCAACCCCATAGAAAATCTTTGGAGGGAGTTGAAAGTCTGTGTTGCCCAGCGACAGCCCCAAAACATCACTGCTCTAGAGGAGATCTGCATGGAGGAATGGGCCAAAATACCAGCAACAATGTGTGAAAACCTTGTGAAGACTTACAGAAAACTTTGACCTCTGTCATTGCCAACAAAGTTATATAAAGTATTGAGATGAACTTTTGTTATTGACCAAATACTTATTTTCCACCATAATTTACCAATAAATTCATTAAAAATCCTACAATGTGATTTTCAGGATTTTTTTTTCTAATTTTGTCTCTCATAGTTGAAGTGTACCTATGATGAAATTTACAGGCCTCTCATCTTTTTAAGTGGGAGAACTTGGTGGCTGACTAAATACTTTTTTGCCCCACTGTAGGTCACATTAAAAGTTGAAAAAGTTCTGACATGATTTATCTTTGTCTCATTCTTTTATATCACAGAAACCTGGCATATTAACAGGGGTGTAAAGACGTTTTATATCCACTGTATGCTAATGTTGGCTCTAGACTTTTCTGTTTCCACTACACATTTTGTACCAAGGACTTAAGGAGGGGCTCAGGTGGGGAGGAGTAAACTATCAACGTGATTTGCTGGTCATTGCCTGCCATCTCCCTTGCCTTTCGGCATCCCCGCATCCCCACATTAGTAGTAAACAGCGTTGTAAGAGATCTAGAGGTTATTGTCTATTTCCCATATGAAATAAACTTCATTTCTCACAACAAGAATAGACTGACAAGTTTCAAAAGAAAGTTCTTTGTTTATGGCCATTTTCAGCCTGTAATCGAACCCACAATTGCTGATGCTCCAAATACTCAATTAGTGTAAAGAAGCCTTCTTCAATCAGCACAACAGTTTTCAGTTGTGCTAACATAACTGCAGAAAGGTTATCTAATGATCAATTAGCCATTTAAAATGATAATCTTGGATTAGCAAACACAATGTGCCACTGGAACACGGTTGCTGATAATGGGCCTCTGTCCAGCAGTACAATAGTCATTTGCAACATTATCGATATCTACACTGTATTTATGATCAATTTGATGTTATTTTAATGGACAGAAAATTTGCTTTTCTTTCGAAAACAAAGACATTTCTAAGTGACCCCAAACATTTGAACTGTAGTGTAGTTGATCCATTAATGTTTGAGATTGCGAAACACAACATGTAGCTATAATATTAATATTTTATATAATAAGTTGATTAAAATGAATCAGCACTGTTACTATACATAGGATGGTGCAGAGCACAGGACTGGGCATTAAGGTAGGCTGTTTCTATTTTTACTGTTTTAAAAGTAAAAACATTCAGTCAAAACTGTCCACATCCAGCTGATTTTAAGGAAAGTTACTCATTTCCTCCCAGAATGTCTCAGGCCAAGCATTACGTTCAATCTGCTGGTCCTGTTCTTAAATTAATGAGAACAAGTTAGGCATCTAACTCTTTAGTGATTTAAGAATTATTAAAACATTATGATATGTTAATTATCCTGGTAACATGAATAATCTACAGGCCTACAATTTCTATTGAATTATAATTGTTTCTTTAGAGTTGGAATATTAAACAGTTGTTAATTAAATTAGAGTATACCCTTTCTTTCCCTTGTCAATGCAATTAATTGACAGATGTTTACAGATTAGATAATGTCCTATTTCAAGGTCTCATCTGAGAAAGAAAGCTGTCTCTTAAAATCTTACAACATGTTCTTTGAACTTCTCTTATGTCAGTAATTAAAGATCGCCCCCATAGCCCTGCTACAGACACCTCCTACCGTAGCACCCTGAACTTCACTCCTCCATACTACTCAAAAACTTTTCTCAGCGGCTCTTTTTGAAAGGGGTGGGTATGACCATGCCTCCTTTTTTACCAATCCGGAACAAGAAATCTGGAGCGTGTGTAAAGTCACGTCCAATCAGCAGTTTGCGAGGCTGTTTTGAACCGACCCGGCTGCTAGCCAATCAGGCCGTTCTCGTATTGAGCTAGCGCGAGGCTGTGTAGTCTACATGGATAGAGAAGACACGGGAAAGGCGAGACTGTAGGATTCCAGGATCCAGACTGACTGATCGTTAACAATACAGGTACGTTCTACTGTTATGTTAGGCCATTTATAATGCAATAATAACATTATATTAACAAAATATGACTTTCATTGTAATAACTTAGAATATTTAGTTGTGTTAAATTGTGTATTTTTGTAATAATTGTTAAGTGACATTATGTTGTTTTTTAGCGTGTGTATGCTGTTTTAGTGCAATTACAGTTTAAATGTGTTTAGATGTTATTAATCTTGCAGTCAAATAGTGTTTGATAATTGTTATCCTAATAATGTGTTATTAGTTGTGTTATTGATAGAAATCTGCCGAAAATGGACTTGATCTATTTTATTATTCTTTGCACGGTCATTTACCATAAAGCAATTGGACATGTCACAGATGTTTCTTGGACTATGTGTTTTTCCCGATTTTTAAAGTAACCAAAAGTTATTAAACTGTAATTTTCAGAGGCTTGTATTCCTCACACGCATCGCTGCTGTGTGTAACATTGTGAATATGGCTGGCTATTGCCTGTCTACGAATAACACTGTCCTTCTATTGCGAAGCAATTTCGATGTCATCTACACACATTCTTGTAAATTCTTAGAGTAAATGTTCGTTTTCTGCTCATCTTTATTATCTCCATTCATCCATATAAAGAAAATATTAATACCGTCGACGGAAATGTGTTTTTGATATTTGTATCCCCCTTAGTCAAATGATCGCTCTCACCATGTAGTAAAATGGCTGGCATTTAAACCATTGAGGAGAGGCAGTTCTAACACGGAGAACGGACGGGGAATATTTTGAGAAAAAACTAAATCTCTACGGACGAAAAATACAACTCCTTTTCGTTTCCCATTTGAAAGGTTTATCTCTAACTTTCTGCATTAAAGATTGTTTATTTTCACCTATTTTATTCATTTTGGCAACTTCTCGCTTGCACCAGGATGACTCGCATTAGAAATGGCTGGCGCACTGTCTTTGTTAACCGAGAGCAATGCACCAAGCGACAGTCAGGGGTATAACTTCAAAAAACAGTGAAATGTCACGAAATACGCAATGACAGTTTAAATGTTTTAACCCACATAAAAAGAGGGGTCTTTGTTTTATCTGACTGCGTTGTTTTGTTTTTAATTAAAGGACTAATTTAATCTTTATAGCCATTGGAACCGGAGGGTGTGTGTATCGCTTTGTTACATAGTCATAAGCCTTCCCCTCGCTAGATCTACAGAAGCCATTTTATTCAATGGGAGCTCCAGTGAAGAACAGCAAGCTCTCCTCGCCTGTATAGCAGCTATGCCCTATACTAGGCGCTATGAACTGGGACTGAAAGCTACCGTACGGAGCGGCGAATTAAAACCAGAAAAAGTCACAACATTTTTGGCAAAGTAAAATCAAAATAGGCAAGAAGGTGTAAAATAAACAGGAGTTTCTCTCATGAGGACGCATTTCACAAAATGGAAGATGAATAATTCGCGTTGATGACCTCTCTGTTTTCTGTCTGTGTAGTCTAGTTGAAGATTCTCATTCTCTCGCAACATTGTAACCGGAGTCGGAGCGCTCACTATACTATAGCTTGTATGAAGAGGCTAAGTTCGCGTTGGGTTGGATACTGTAAAGTAAAGTTTGTGGAGTGGAAAAATATGAAAATAAAAGCCAGAAAAATCGCTAATGACAAGAAGGTGGGCGGTGGCGAGAGAAGAATATGGCGGGGGCTTCTTTATTAGGTTGAGATTTTAATGAGAGGCTATTTTGTAAAAATGGAAACAATACTTTTTACATTAGACTTGAATTATATTCCAACATATCATAGTATAAATTCACATGAATCATTATTACATAATATTTCATGAATACATTTTTATTTGTGTTTTGACAAATGTAATGAAAAACCTTAGACTTTCAATAATGCGTTTTATATTACATTGTAATTAGACATACCAATTTGCCCTACATACAATAATATAATTTAAACTTCTTTATCGCAAGAGCTCAAAATGAGCCCTAAAGTCTCTTTCACATAAGAGCATTGCATAAACAGATGAAAATACATAAACACATAAAATACACCAAAATACTCAATATACACTTACATATCTAAATGCACAATCTACACAATACACAAATTCACAAAAAGCTAATTACAAAACAATCACAAAAAGCTAAACAAACATTTATACAATATAACAGATCTTAAAAGGACATCACAGCAGCACACTCCTAGAAACATCTTTCCATTTAATCCAATTTCTGTAATTACAAATCTTTCTCTAATTCCAAGAACAATTCTACATTGTCTCAAATTGTCACCTAAAGAGAATGTAAGTTAAATTACAAATGCCAATAGCTAATTAGAACACCTTTGGATTCTCACACTGATTCAAATTCTAGAACAATTTATTCATCTAGACCTAGTTCTTATTCTATAATGAATTGTTATTCTAGAATTCAATTCAAGGTTCCCAACATTCTGATTATAACCTAGTCTATCAGGATCCCCTATTGTACATGCTGCACCTACTTATCCTGTGCTCTGTTGTATAAAATGTTTTGTTCTATTCATTTGTAAATGAAAATCACAGTCAGACTCCAAAATGAATTGTCTGTCTTCACAGACTAAACAAGAATGAATCATTTCTATTTCAGAAAGCAATATATACAATAACCAAAGTCATCAATTAACAATATCCAAGCACACAAAGTACAGGGACAAATTCCTAGAAGAAAAATGGACGCACATCATTGATTAAACCCTTTCACATCTTCTCTCCCCTCCTCCCTTTACAGAGCCTATATTGACCAGACAATTAATCAACCGATTAACAAATCAAGTTCCATACCGCCAGTAGGCCCCACACAGTGACTAGGATGGCTAAAGGCACTCCAGGGAAGCCCAAAGGCAAGATGTCTGCCTACGCCTACTTTGTTCAGACCTGTCGGGAAGAGCACAAGAAGAAGAGCCCTGAGATCCCTGTGAACTTCTCAGAGTTCTCAAAGAAATGCTCCGGAAGATGGAAGGTGAGAATAGATAGATTAATATTGATCCAAAGTCATTACTCACCAGATATAATATAGGCAAGACAAGAGATTTACTGACCGACTAATGAGGTACATTCCTTACACTCAGTTATTTTCAATGCTCATAAGTTACAGAGATAGTGATAAGTTAGAGATAGTGGTAGGTTACAGATAGTGATGACGAGATCTGTATTAACACTAGCACACAACCTAGTGTGCCTGGGCAATGCATAACTTCACCCTATGTGTCCCACACCCAATTTGATTGGTACAGAAAGCAATTTAACCCATTAGGTTTTATCCTATTCAGTTTGATTAGAAAATCTAATAATTTAATCAGTTTTTCCAATAAAGTATGAACCTGCATGTTTTCTGAAAGCATAGTCACGACAAGTTAAGCGGCAGCTACTTATTCCTTACTGCAGGTGGCACTATAAATTCTCATATCTACTCGACCATGTAAAAAAAACCTCAAAAACATTTTGAAGGTGGCCTCAAGGATTAAGCATTCAATGTAATTGTCCTAAAAAATATATAATGGAATGTTTACTCTCACAACAAAATCAGACTTGCATAAGACTTCTCTAATTGGGTGTGTTTTTCCTTAGACACCTAATGAACGCATCCCATTTGTTTGTGTGTACCAAATCTATTGGTGGGTATTATTGAAGTGATTTGAATGATTTGATTTTTGCAGACAATGTCTGGTAAGGAGAAGGGGAAGTTCGAGGACATGGCAAAGCAGGATAAAGTGCGCTATGACAATGAGATGATGCACTTTGCCCCTGGTGGCAAGAAGGGAAGGAAGAAGGACCCAAATGCTCCGAAGAGACCTCCGTATGTATCACACCAACATGACAAAAGAACAGAATCAAGCCAATATTGATAATAAAATAATCATCATTATCCTTTCTTCCTAGATCTGGTTTCTTCATCTTCTGTGCAGACCACCGGCCCAAGATCAAGGCCCAGCACCCTAGCCTAGGTATCGGAGATGTGGCCAAGAAACTTGGGGAGCAGTGGAACAACTTAACTGATGCTACCAAACAGCCCTACCTGATCAAGGCCAACAAACTCAAAGACAAATATCAGAAGGTATGAGTTCACCTATGTATTAGTTCATTCGTCAATCATTTATTCATTTGATTCAGATCCTAATCCATTATCGGTTTAGGTATTAGGACTTGCATGGGTTTCATACAAACTATAATAATCTACCAAGCAAATAACCCACTAAAACCAGACCATATGCCTATATGTTTCTTGCGGAAGTTTCCTATATCATGCTCAAAAGGAGATAAGGGGAGGAAGCCACTTAAGAGATGTATATATTTTTTGTCAAATGATTGCTATAATTCTGCATCAAGATAGGGATACAACATGAAACCACTGATAAAACCCAGCCTCCCTCCCTCTCTTCTTCCAGGACGTTGCTGACTATAAATCCGGTAAAGGCAAGGTAGCAGCCCCAAGCATGGCCCCCAAACCAGTGATGAATAATAACATGGACGACGATGATGACGATGAGGAAGAGGAAGATGAGGACGAGGAAGAGGATGACGACGAAGAGGATGACGAGTAGATGAGTTGTTTTGTTAGGATGAAGAAGACAAAAAACGGTGGCGATTAAGCAATGCGTGTTCATTTCCAGTTTGAAATGCGACATAAGAGGGTTTGAGGAAGAAGCACTACCGATATCTTTATGTTGCTTTGTTACATTGCTCTGCCCCTGCCCTCTTTTCCCACTCGTTGTTGTTTTAAAGTTGTCACTATGTTGATTTTGTGTAAACTGCTTACGTAAAGTTCACTATGTACGCTGCATCCAGTTAAGAATTTAAGATAACTGTGATTGAACTCGAAGCGGAATCCTTAACCCCCCCCCAACAGCTGTGATTGCGTGAACATGCTCGTGCGTGCATGTACGCTCGTGGGCGCTTTAGTGACCACATCCCCAGCACTTTCCAGTGTCTTCCTGAAATCCCTCACAGCATTGTCTCTAAACTGGTTACATATACATTCAACGAAGAGCATTTAAAACCAGTGGTAGCATTGCGGTATATATAAATCTTTTTGTTTTTGATGTGCGTCCCAAATGTCACTATCGCTAATTACACTTCTTTTGACCTGGATCAATATCCCAAAAGGCCCTGGTCAAAAGTAGTCCACTATGAAGAGAATGCGGTGGCGTCTTGAGACGCAGACTTTGTTAAAAAAAATGATAATGTGCAAGGTGGTGTGTTACTGTATATGGTTGACTTAGACTTAGTTAAATGTTTTTTCCCGTTTTGTTTTAGGATTACTTGAATTGTTTTGAGGCCTCCAGATGTAATGCGTTATCAGATTGCACGTATCTAGTAGGAGTGGGGTAAACCAACAAGGGTTAGGTCTGGTATGAGCTAGTGTACACTGGTTAACAGACACTTCATTGTAGAAAGCACTTACGTTATTTGGTTAACTCCTAACTTCCATTGATGCACTGATGTCAATGGGAGAGTAAGTGAAATTCGATTTAAGTGCAAGTTAGAGTTCGCTCGTTTGGGGCAGAAGAGGGTGGTGGGGTACCATCCAATCAACCAACGGTAGCCTGTATACTAGAAACGATCATTTCCCTTTCGGCTAAGTGCATTTTTACAATTAACCGTTCGTTGTTACAAGAACTTCGCTGTGTTCCATGCCTGGATAGATATTTTATGTATATCACCAATATCACCGTGGGGAAAAAACTACACACTGAGTGAAGAAGCACGGCTGTTGACTATTATAATAAACTTGTACTTATCTGTATCTAAGATTTTTTCTGTTTTGTATGTTTAGAAAAGCTATGTTTGCAATTATTATTAAAGTATGACATTTTTACAGATGGTTTTATGTAGTACATTTTTTTTAGTTGGCAGCTGAAAAGTCGAATCATAAGTAACTTCTATGTGACTCATCTACAGCGCCCAAATTGTGTTTAAACAACTAGAGTGGAACACAAGTTGAGATTATGCAAATATTCTAAGTCAGAGATGCCCGCATATGTACAGTGCATTTCATCTATACACCTGTATGACAATCTTTCGATTTGGATCTGATGACCTTTGTTTAGATGTATTCAAATGTTTGCTTCCATCGCTCCCTACCATTAGCCTCTATGGCGTTAAAATGAATTCATCCAAAGAGTGTTTGCTAAATTACTCAAATGTAAAATATACAAAGAAAACTTTATTGAAGAACATTCAACACAAATCCTGGAAAAGGGGATATTTGTCATTTTAAACACAAGGTCCAAATGAGATCTGGCTTCTTCATTTGACACAATCCCTTCAAATTGGAGGGGCCGGGAGCTGCCGCAGTGACTGCCAGAGGAGAGTTTGGTAGACAAGTGGAGGTTCAGGAGCCATTTATTGTGTTTACCATGTGAGCCAAGCTTAGGACAGGTAGATGCTCCTTCAGTAGTTGAGTGAGAAAGGGTCCAGTAGACAGCTGGAATGTTTAGAGGACATAACTATTTAATGCATCAAGGGATACAAGAAAAAAACTAAAGTGGCATAGTTGACTTAAAATCAGAGTAAATCTAATTTCAGCTTCTTCTGTGTTCAAAGATGACAGCAAAGCCAAAAGTTTTCTTGCCATACTTTGTTCTTGTATTGGTGTTATTATACAATACAGTTTTAAGATCTCCCACATGTACAAGAATAGTACTGTCCTCTTAATGTTTCATAACAGCAGCTCTGTTTTGTCACTTTCTAACCTTTGTTACACAGCATGACAATATTATGTCCATTTAGTTTATATCGTTTAGTAGAGTGACAGGCAATTCTGAGTGTATACATTTTCATACTTATTCCATTCTGGCCCACTATGGTAATTGAACCCAATGCCCTGGCACTGCAAGCGCTATTATCTACCAGAACCCCATAGCCCCCAGGAGGAGGGCCAAAGTTCTATTCATAAGCAATGTAAACATTGGGATGATGTCCACTGGATCACAAAATGTGGTAACCCAGAGGACAGGGAGATTGCAGATCTAGCAGGTCGACCCCGTCCTGGCCCTCCAGGTTACACAGCTGACCTGGATTCTGACTAAAGACTGTGGACACTGCCTGTAACGGCAATATCCACTTTATCCACTGGTAGTTTCAGATGCCGTTTTGATGAGTAATCACTTGTGTTGTAATACAATTCCATAGCTTTGTTAATCTAGTGCTCTTCAGAAGGCGATCCACGAAACCGAAACCGGAGTTGTGATTGTGATAAATGGGTAACACTTTATTTTAACAGTTTTATCTCCAAATTCAAACATGTATGGTACTCCAACAGCATCAAATAAACTTGTAGAAGGAAACAAAAAATATAGAATTATCCACAGGCTACTACGTTCTCACCAAACAAACGTTTACAGCACTTAGAGAAAAACCACCAACATTGTACAAAAGGCTAAAGATATCCATTCACTTCATTTGGCTTTTACATTCCAGACCCTAATTGTAAGGCAAGATGACAATTACAATTAATAACAAAGAGTGCAAATTAATAATTTACATTGTGTCTGCTATAAGAAGTATGCACAACTTATCTACAGGTCATTCTAAAACATTATTCCTGGTCTTGACCAGCACGCAACAAACCAAACCTTTTCAGTCTTCTGTGGCCTACATGACTCTTCCAAACCCCATGGATTCCTAGGGGCAGAATCATCCACAATTAAAACTATGTCTGCAGGAGCCAAGGTTTGAGTTTCTTGTATCCATTTTTGGCGCTCTTGAAGAAGTGATAAATACTCACAGACCAAACATTTCCAAAACAGGTCTGCAAGGTATTGAGTCGGTTTCCACCTGCGTTAAGCATACAATAGTTATGTTTTCTTTGTATCTCTTTGGAACAATCCTGGAGGCATCAATGGTTGTTTCTTCATCAACAACCGGTGGTTGGGCATAAGCACTTCCAGATAATTTGGATCGTTTGATGACTTTGTGATCGGTATATCATTGATAATTGCTTCCACTTCACAAAGCATGTTCTGAAGACATTCGTTGTCAATACACTGCTGTTTGAGCACGGAGTGTAGAACCTTTTTTACTGTCCCTATCTGCTTTTCCCATAATCCACCGAAATGAAACCCAGCAGGTGTATTGAAAATCCATTGGATGTCCTTTTGCATAAGAGTATCTTTGATCTTGGTTTGATTCAACTGCTGTATAGCTTCAAGCACCTCATGCTCTGTGGCAACATATTGTGTGCCGATGTCTGAACCAAGGATTGATACTTGCCCTCTTCTACATACAAAAAGACAAATAATGTTTAGACATGAGTCTGTGTCTAAGGAATGAGCCACCTCTAGGTGAATTGCTCTAGATGTCATACAAGTAAACAGTACACTGTATCTTTTAACAGTGCTTCATCCTCTTGACCTCAATAGGCCCAAAATAACTTGGTGGTTAAGTTCACAGTGATAGTTTTCCTAACCTCAGCATCATCCGTTACCATTTTCAATGTCCATAAACCGTCTGATCTCTCCAAGACGGGTGGTCCACAAATCCAGTCCTCGTTCTTTGAGTTTCTCAGCTGTGACCTGTGAGCTCTTGATGCACAGTCCGCTGGATTTAATATGGAATTGAAATACCTCCATTGACTAGGCTTGGTTGTCTCTAATCATAGCAATCCTGTTGGCAACAAACAAAGTGTGTCATTCTCAATTAACTTTAACACGGCTGTGCCATCTGTACAGAAACGTGGACTCTTGCCGCTTCAGCTGCAGCTCTTGTCGTATCATCTTATCCAGTTTTACCACAACAACTGCTGCAGTTAGTTCCTTCCGTGGGGTGGTGGTTTGTTGTAACGGCACTACCCTTGACTTTCCTATCATAAAGGCATAATGTACACGACCATCATTGTTCGTTAGCCTCAGATATGACAGTTCCATATCCACTTTCGCTTGTCATTCAACCTCTTCGACCAGGTCTTGGCAAGGACCTCTGGAATGTCCTCATCCCAGCTCACCTTCTCTTTAGACAATTTCTGCAAGAAAACCTTCATCAGAAGGATAACTGGTGAGAGAAATCGTAGTGGGTCATAAATGGTGCCTTTCACTGAAAGGATCCCTCTTCTTGTTGGGTCTGTTCTTCATGTTTACCCTGAACTTGAAGGAGTCGGACTCCAAAGTGCCCTCAACAGGCAGGACATAATTAGGCTCTTTCATTCTCTGGGATAGATGTCAGAAATGTATTGTTGTTACTCATCCACTTTGTAAGGTGGAAACCTCCAGTAGCACACAGTTCTGTAAGCTCTCTCTGCAATTTAACTGCATGACCTTCATTGTTTACTGATTTTGACATTCATCCCCTACACGTTTCTAAGAACTGTATCAACAGCTTCAGGTGATGACTTGCTTCTATTAGCTTCTGCTGTCGGAGTGCATAGTTGGCACTGCTGGGGGATGAGGTTGCACCAAACAGATGCACAAACATTTGTATTCAGCCATGTTCTGACTAAGTTCTCCCTCTGGCCAACACAGGAAACACAGAAGATCAGTGTCATCTTCAGGGACTCCTGCCTGGTAGTACATAACTTCAATATCTGCCATCATGGCAACCTTTTCCTGCCCGAAACCTGTCAGCACTCTTGTAGACATTCGTTGTTCAACTAGGTTCTTTTGTGGGTGGTAAACTCAGAGGTGAGGAATGTACCACAGTTTGCCATCATCATGGTTCAGGGGTTTATCTGGCAACTTCACACGATGTTCATGAAGGCCTTCTACTCTCCAAGTAATATTGGGGGCTTGCAGAGTTTCTTAAGGTTAGGCATAGCTGCCTTTAGATTGTCATATTGACTGGTGTCCTTTTCATGGGTAGACCTATGTAGTAGTGACCATTAGAATGGTGTATTGAGCATGAGACAGAATCCATGAATTGTCAGTCTTCTTGAGGTACTTCTAATTCATCATCACAGGTACATTCTGGGAAGTCATGATTTAGCTGCTGTACCAATAGCTGTTCCACATGTTTAATAGATCTCCTATTGATTTTAACCCATGGTTGATTGCCTTCTTCCAAATCAAAGTCTTTATGCTCTCTTAAAGGTTCACTGACAATCCAGCCATGAGATGTTCTGACATCATAGGGCACATTGTCTTTGCTGTTTATTACCTTTCACGGCTCTAGTGCCCTTTGAACATTAGTACCTATCAGAAGTCCCACATCAGCATTAATATAGGACAATCCCACTTCTGAGATACGGCCATCTGTCAATGTCCTTATGCACTGGAATATTCTATTTTCTCACAGGAATAGTCTTTTGAGTGAAGACTAAGTAGGTCAATGAACCGGTTCTCCTCTAACCATTTGACTTCTAATGAAGCTGGTCACAAACCTCTTAGGACCCATGGTGCTTATCATGTCAGGGGTCTTACCCTTTAGGTTCAGCTGTGCAACCAGTGCCTCTTTGCAGAATTGGGCTTAATTCAAACTGGTACAATTGAAAAACATTCTACTCCTCCGGCCCCAGTTCACACCTATTTCATTGTCCAGGGATACCAAAGCAGTATGGACATTAGACTGTTCTACGGTTACACTGTATACTTTATTTTCATGCATTTCCTCTTAAGCTCTCTTTTTTAGAAAAGTGTAGTTGCTAAGGATGCTTCTGCGAGCATACCTGGCACAGCATTCGTTTTTTGCAGTCTTTTCTGAGGTGACCTCCTACCAGACAGCCAAAGCAGAGCCCATATTTCCTTTAACATATTCTGTCTTTGATTCGAAAATACATTATTCGAGAGCATGGTTTTCCTCACAAAATAGACTTTAGCAGTAAGAGCAGCAGTGGATGTCAGTACCTTCACACTTTGCATGTCAGTTTGTTAGTAGATCTTTATCTGGAGTAACGCTGGTAACGAAGCTACTTCCTTTCTTGTCTCTTAGTGCCCTTTTTCCTAATGCAATCTTCTTTTCTTTCTGTTCGGTTTCCTGAAGATCTCTAAAGGGGATCTGTGATGATTTTGGCCTGCTTTTTGAAAAGTCTGACAAAGTCTCTGAACCTGGCTCGTCTGTCGTCTCTGTCATGGATCTCAAATGCAACAGTTGTCCATCACTCTTTGGGTTTGTATGGTAATTTGTTGATTATGATGCTCATGTTTGTAGGGTTGTCCATCTCATTGAGGTAGCCAATATCTTCCATGGTAATGCAAAATCTAATTAGAAACAGTGAGAATGTACGGAGGGGCTTTCCCATCATCTGACTTTATTAGAGGACTATTTAATGCCTTTTCCATGTATACTGTAGCAATCATCAGCTCATTTCCATATTTATCATGAAGAAATCACAGTGCTTCTCTGTAGCCTTTATCTGCTGACAGGTGCTGGTAACTCTGAACAAAATCCCTAACCTCTCCCTCTGTGTATTGTTTCAGAAAGTACAGCTCATTTGCACAGTTTTTTTTTCTGGGTCAATATTGTGCTTGAATGCTAAAATTGAGTGTCTACCTGAAATATAGGGCATGTCTCTGAGGTAGTTGAGATGACTGCTGATGCTTTACAAACAAGCAACTCTGTGATGTCCGCCTGTCTTCGCATCACTCTCCATAGGTTATCAACATTGTTGTTTTCATCATCACTTTGCTGGCTCACTAGAGGTTCTCTGTTACTCTGTTGGTGCACTGAACATCCTGGTTCTGGCTCCTGGAAAAGGTGTGTGTGTCTTCTAAAAGAGCCCTCCACTTCCCGCATTTGGGCTCAGTCGATAAAGGAACACGATTGACTTGTTCATCCTCATTGTTCTGCTGCAGAGCTTCCGCATGCAATGTATTTTGCATAGCATACGCCCTGGTATTACCCAGCTGCCGAGATTCCCCAAACGCTTCACATACTTTGATTTTAGGCTGCTCTAGTGGTTTTCGAACTTGAATTGTTCCTTCTCTGCATAGAGCTGGGCTTTTATGTTTCATTCTTGTTTCTTTGTAGCTGCTTTTGCTCTTACCGTGTCCCTCTTCGCTGGTTCTCTAAGGCGTGCACTTGATGCAGATGATGCACAGGACTGCCCGCTGACAGACTCCATTCCATTAAGACTTCTCAGACTTAACCCCTAACCCTACAGACACTACTGACACAGTCCATGTGTCACCTCTGTCACATGTGTGATATTTCCACATGAACTTTGGTTCCTTTAATCCACTCCTCAATCCTTCCAATACACTCCTGGGCAGTTGCCACTTTAGGCATAAACTAGTATTCTTGGTCTGCATGATGTTTTTTTTCTTCCAGGAATCTCAATACTGAAGTGTTATGCACTACAAACTGTTCAGATATTCCTCGTAAGGTTCCTCTTTCCTTGTTCTCAATAATACTTAAATGATCATCTTCCATAAGACTGCCTATTTCATTAGATTTTGCAGTCAACGGTCTTAAATGTTCCTCTCCTAGCATTTATACATTTAAGCGGTTTCTCTTCATAGGTCTTTTCTGTATGCCTGACAACCCTCTTGTGGCCAATCTAGGTGCTCAATCATCTTCAGTTATTGTGTTACAAACGAACGCAAACTTCAAAGGCAAACGAAAACCCAGCATTCCGCTGTAACTATAGAATTTACACAAATTGTACAAAGACGTCCCAAACACAATTAAATGGTAAGGTTTGTCTAATCCATGGCATCTGGTTTCTGAACACTGAAATCCGTAGCCAGCATTTTACATTATTCCATCCGACGGTGTTCTCTTACATTCCACCGTCCGCGTTGCAAGTGCATGCACTTGTCATCAATTCGTAACCCATGGAAAGAAGGTTTTTTGACTTGCTGTAACGGCAAAAATCTACTTACTTTAATCCACTGGTAGTTTCAGATGTCGTTTTGACGCGTGAACACTTGTGTTGTATAACAATCCCATAGATTTGTTCATTTAGTGCTCTTCAGTAGGCGAAACCGACACAGGGGTCGTGATAAACGAATACCACTTAAAGATCTTCAAATTCAAACATGTATGTTACTCCAATAGCATCCAATACACTTGTAGAACGAAACAAAAAATATTGAATTATCCACACAGGCTAAAACGGTCAAACAACTGTTTCTTCACCACTACGCAGTGTCCTCACCAAACAAACCATTCAACAACTTCCATTAATCACTGCGCATGTGCGCATTTATACACGCTTAAAATGAAAGACATGATAATTTATGACGTGTACACCATTTAAAGAAAAACAAACAACTAACATTCTACATTGTACACAAGGCTAAAGACAACCATTCACTTCATTTGGCTAACTCAGCCCACTTGTGTTTATTGAATTGTTGGTCATCTAAACATGCAATATGGATGTGGTCATGTATTCTTGTAAACTCTGCCTGCCATAGCCAGGAGAGGACTGGCTGCTCCTCAGATTCCAGCTCTCTATGTTTCTTACTAGGTTTTGACTCTACTAGGGATTTTTTCCCCCAGCCAATGTACCTCAATTTGTTCATTATTGGTATCTGTATAAGCACTTGATTGACTGATGTGGGGATTGTTTAAATTGAATTGAGTGAAGGTTATTTCTCTATAGTTAGGGTTGATTCTATAGGTTAGAGAAGTAAAAAGAAATTGAGATGAAATTAAGTTATATTTAGAGTAAGAGTTGCTGTTCAAGATAGGTTCAACCATAACCGTAATCCTGGTTCAACCATAACCCTAATCCTGGTTCAACCATAACCCTAATCCTGCCGTAATGTCTTAATGCTGTTTGTACGCTAACTCTAGCATACATAGGCGGTCTTGATAACAACCTAACATAGGCTGTTTGTTATCTAGTCCTGAAGGAAACCAATCCAGGAAATGCGAATGAGTTAAGATGTGGTGTTTTTTCTATTTCTTCTGAAAACCGTACGCATGTAGTTGTTACCAACACCACAAGTTTCCCCTCTCCTCAACACTGACCCTTAACTTCATGTACACTAACCATGTACCCTAAACGATATCCGTCCTCAACCACGACTATTTCTGTAGTTCCTGCTCAAACACTTGGAGCTCCCCACCTATACATTTTAATGTTCACCCCTGCTTGGCAAGTACTGTCGTAGCCTAAGGTGGTCCACTGAGGTGCTCACATATGTAATGCTGCAGCATGGGCTCAAATTTGACCTCTCTCTCTCTCGTAAAAAATCCTCTTCAAAATATAAATCTTTAAAAAATGCCCAGTCTAAGAAGTAAACCCTTGTTGTCAGAGTTTGGGTTTGGTATTATGTCTACACTTTGCCATTAGGTGGCGATAGAGATACATGGCTGGATGGAGCCCCGTCACAACCAGTGATTGCAAAACGAGGCTTCATGGGTGTTATTTTAGCAGCAGGATATTATGCTGGCAACACTCAGATTTTCTTTATCACAATAAAAGCCATCATTGAAATGTATAAGGCAATATAGTTAACAATCCAGTCTGTAAAAAAGAACAGACAAGAACAACATTGGAACGGACATTAAACATAAAATGTACCCACTGTTAACTATATTGTCTTATACATTTCAATGATGGCTTTTATTTTGAAAAAGATAATATGTGTTAGCGCTGCTAGCATAATATCCTGCTGCTAGAAGAACGCTAATAAAGCCTCGAATGGCCATCACTAGTCACAACCATAATAGTCAGAGGCAGGCATCATACTGCTGCAAGGTTGGACATTATGAAATAGTTTATGATAATGTGATGTAGTTGGCACGGACCAGTACAGAATCGAATTTATGTAGATGTTATTAGCGTAAGTGCACACACGTTTCTTTTTCAGTCCTTGCAGGAACCTGAGACCTAACCCTGACCAGATATCCACATTCCCTGATTCTTTAACCCTGAATTAAACACTTAGAATAACCTTAATATAAACTTCAACTCTATATCATACCCATTATGCCTAAACTTAATCTAGCCCTGACCCTCTACCCTAACCCCTTAAAAAGATTTGTTTTTTTGGACTCCCATTTTGGCCGGTATGTGTAAAATATATACGAAGAATAACTTTCATACCTCAGTTAGCCATGAAATTCTAAGTTAGAATTTTTGGGAACCTGTATGGCTTTGACTGTGCCAATTTTACAACAGGTGGCCAAAAATTCCAGAATCTTTAAACTAACTAGTAATGCCTAAACCTTAAAGTACTTCTAACACATGCACAGATGAATCAAACACTCACAGGTGCGCGCACACACACACACACACACACACACACATGAGAGAGAGACTGAGAAGCAACCTTTGACAAATGATGACCAAAGTCCTCAGTTCAGAAGCAAGTATCTTATTGTTGCACCAATATTGATTATGAAAAATAAAACTGCCAGGCATTTATGCAGTGACAGCAGTAATCTAAGGAGGATTCCTGTGTCACTTTTGAAATCTAACACATAGTATAAAGTCTGAAACTTAGCCTACTACACTTATTTAACAGCTCTATGACATGATTATTAAAAGTATATTATTTTTACAAAATCCTGATTCAATTCAGAATTTAAATTGTGAACACAAGAACTCTGAACTTACTCATTCGGATTCGGTAACTTTAGTATATTCCACCTTTAAATTGTACCATTACCCGGAGGACAATTAATTATGATTGGCCATGTGATATGCATTCTGCAAGAGCGATTTGTTTTCCTTGTTATCTTTTACAAAAAAGACATCCTCTTCCTAAAACATTTCTCTAATTGGTTGTCCTCAATGCAAGGGCGTACTGACCCTGTTGTTCGTTCCTTTACTAACCTGACGTAGCTGTGCGTTTTTCCGAAGCGATTGGTCGAATGAGTTGTCTGTGTAACAGTAAAGGCGTGGCTCTGTGCTGTCAGAATTCGAGAAGGGTAGGGACCAAACAGTTCGTTTCCGTCTGTAGGCTGCGGAAACAGAGTTTCAGGGAGCTGCGTGAGCAGAACCGAGACTGATTGGAGCTCGAGCCCGCGCCTAAGAGGAAACAGGAGAGAATTAACGAAGACCTTTATCAAAATATCATTTAGATTTGCACCAACATTACACTTTAATACCACTGAAAACCAAGGTCTGTGAAGATGGGAGATAAAGCGGGGACCAGGTAGGGAGTCTTGCCTCTTGGCATTTTATTTTTGCGGCGTTGTATTTATGTTATATTTGCGAAAATAGATAATCGTATGAACGTTTTGCCTATTTTCGCATGCAGGGACGGGGCAGTGAAGGCGGCACATTGATCGAGTTTCTGAAAAAAGCTAAGCAGAATACTGTGTTAGTTGTTTAGAGGGGGGGGATTAGTTGAGTGGTGTCCTCGTTTGTTCGTGGAGAGAACCGGAGTGTGAGAATGTTTAGTGCGAACGATAGCATCCACATCAAATGTGCACACAACGCACATATATGGACTAGTGGCGATACAGTAAACCAGAATGCAAAACAATGGGTCCGTTTTTAGCTGTCAGAAATTGCGTAGGGTGGGGTTACATGGCAAAATAACCTCTTCTACATCATGATGAATTCTAGCCTACCGGATTGCTAGCTCACTCACGTCAGAGATCCCACTCAAGATTGTGTCAATTTGAAACGAAGTGATCAACTCCGCCACTAATGTAAGCCAGCGATGGGATGCCTTGAATACCTAAGTTGTTAATTAATCGACATATTAGTGTTGGCCGCATCATTGTCAACGTTATAACTCCCTTATTACAATGTAGCAACCTAGACTCGAGTTGCCTACCATACCGTCAGCACCTAATTTAAATTAAGGGTTCACATGTAACCCTGAATGGCATGCGCAAGGCTTCTGTTTAAAAGCCCCGGAGAGACTGTTTCTGTGAAAATATAACGAACGTTTATAGCCTACTGGGCTAGCTAATGTGCCTACTGCAGCGCCGAGGGATGACACCCCCGAGTATGACGTGTGTTTGACGTATGGGTTTGGTTTAATTCCAGTGCACACACAAATGTGGTATTTATGATAGCTCAACACTAGACCTTGGAGTTATTATGATCTGAGACGGTACAGCGGGATCTATATAATATGGATGTTCTCTTCTCTCCCCTCCCTCTTTCATTCTTTTTGTCTCTCACCAACTTTCTCCGTTTTCCACTGTCTGTTTCCTGCTCTTTATATACTTGAAATACATAGGTGCCAAGTATCACCTGTTTCAATCAATCCCATGCTCCCATTTCTCTGTTACATGTGTCAGTTCTCAGCCGTGTGTGTTCGTGTGTGTTTGTCTGTGTGTGTGTGGTGGAGGGGCGAGTCACGTGTGTGAGATGTGGGATATTGTAGTTCTTTATCCAGCCATGTAAATCAAAACAAACTGTGATATATTAATCTGTCAGTAATAAGTTAGTACAGTTGATATATGGAGCCTCTTCAATTGTACCCCACTACATACAAGGTACATTTGTTTGGACCAGAGTCGTTTTGGTAATATAGTACTGTAAAGTACTGTAGTTCGGTGTATTTGTTTTTAGTTACATTTTAATATAAACGGTAAGCTGGAGGCTGGGAGGTAGCGCAAGAGGAGGAGGGAGGCAGGGAGGGAGAGAGGAGTGGGTGGGTGGATGGATGTGTTATGAGGTGTAGCTGCCAGTTGTCCTTTTACTGCTGTTAGATATTCTCACATTACACACACGTACATGCGCATACATCCACCCACACAGTAAGAGCTGCTGAACAGGAAATTTTTTTGGGGAAGTGAACTGGCACTTTAAAAGTACAATGGGATGCTGCTACATAAATGTTTTAGACATATTAATCAGGATGTTCCCTTTGGTTCTTGATGAATGTCATTTAAAGGTGCATCATGAGCATTATTACACAAATACTATATAGCCTAAAAAACAAGGTTAAAACTATCTGTTCATTTCATGTAGATTACATGCTCTGTAATACATTTGAGTGGTTACACTACCACTTCTTTATAACCAAAACGGGCTGGGCAGACACTTGTTGTTGTTATAACTGCAGATTACAATTAAAAGTTCAGTCCTGGGTTTAAACCACTTTAGGAGGATTGAGGGGACTAAATGGAATGTGGTGGTGGGGGGGTGGGGGGGGTGAGAGGAAAGAGCAAAAAAACAGTCAACTCCTAACCCGCCTGGCACACACACACACACACACACACACACACACACACACACACACCATCCAAAGTAAGTTCAAAGCATTATCCCTTTTCTCTGTACAATAAAGGGGAAGTTCACACATGTCAGCATGTGGCCTTATTTTTATTTTAGCTCCGTTGTGCTTGGTAGTTGATCCTCAGTTTTCTTTTCATTTTGATTTCATACTGAGAATTTATTTCATGATTCAAAACATGCAGAAACAAATTAATATTACATGAGAATCTCATTCTGGATAACTTGTTAATGTCTCTACAGACACAGGGTGAAAATAAGGCCACGTAAAAATGGGTGAACCTCCCCTTTAAGGAATTCTTCTGGTCCACTGTTCCTCCCTCTGTTTTTAGAATGGAGGAGAGGAGGAAGATGGAACAGAAACTGTCCCAAATGGTGGATGAAGAGTACAAGCGTGGAGTGGATGAATGGACGGGCAGACTGATGGATGATGGATAGAACAGGATATTGAGGAGCTGCATGACCTTAATTCAACATATTAAAAAACTTTTCAGGAAAAAGTGAGGTGGGGTGGTGAGAGACAGAGTGAAGAAGGGAGAGAGAGGGGAAAATGAGACAGGGAGGAGAGAGAGAGAACTACTTTATCAGGTCTAGCAGGCCTACTTGCTTTAAAACAATAGCCCTACAACTTGTGTGCGTGTGTGGGTGTGTGTGAGCATTGTATTTATCCATAAGCTGTGCTTGTGTGCCTATGTTTCCATGGCATGTATGATATAGTCTCCCTCACTCCCATTTTAAGGACACAACAGAGTTTTCATTCACCTAATTTCACCGGCCTTTACCTGATATGCTCCGTAATGCCTGATGAACGGATAAACGAGAGAGCTTAGAGCCTCTTTAATTGATTAATTGTTAGATCCCCTGTCACATAAGCACACAAACAAACACACACACGCTGACCCACTTTTCCTATCAGTTGTGCATTTGTCAGGATTAGTGTGTGATTGTGTGTGTGTGTGTGTTCATTTATTTTCCTTGAATGATTGTTGATGGCAGGAACTGCAGGGTAAAGCCAACCATTCCCGTCCAAATGTTTGGAAAATGTTACATGTTGTAAATGATGGTTTATGACTAGTGCGTGTCTCTTGAATGGGAAACCAATTAATAAAGGCTTTTTCCCTTATGATAGTTACATGTAAAGTAGGACAAAACTGTAACTGGACTGGTTTATTTAGTAGAACTTTTCATTCCTTCCAGTGCATCAAAATACTGTTGTAGTCAACATGGTAAAGATCCATGTGTGTATATCTGTGTGTCGGTGTTCACCAGGGCTAGCTTTACTAAAGGCCATCTGGTGTTGGTGGTTGGTGTTCACCAGGGCTAGCTTTACTAAAGGCCATCTGGTGTTGGTGGTTGGTGTTCACCAGGGCTAGCTTTACTAAAGGCCATCTGGTGTTGGTGGTTGGTGTTCACCAGGGCTAGCTTTACTAAAGGCCATCTGGTGTTGGTGGTTGGTGTTCACCAGGGCTAGCTTTACTAAAGGCCATCTGGTGTTGGTGGTTGGTGTTCACCAGGGCTAGCTTTACTAAAGGCCATCTGGTGTTGGTGGTTGGTGTTCACCAGGGCTAGCTTTACTAAAGGCCATCTGGTGTTGGTGGTTGGTGTTCACCAGGGCTAGCTTTACTAAAGGCCATCTGGTGTTGGTGGTAGAGCACGGAGGTGTTGTGTTTTGTTGTGTGTTATCCGCTCCATGGGTGTTCTGACAGGTCATCACTAACAGAGACTCTGGTCTTCCATTCCCACACACATAAACTCCAATACTGGTACCCCCTTACCTCAGCCGCCCCAAATTGGTCTACATTTCCTTCTCTCTCACTACATCTCTGTGTGTGTCTCTCGTCCTATCTGTCTTACATTCTCTGTCTGTCCCCCTGTCAGTATCAATTTAGAAGACTTTATTGGCATGGAAACATTTGTTAACATTGCCAAAGCAAGTGGAAAAAGAAGGAAACCTATAATAAATAGCAACGGTTTTACTCTTAACCTATAAATCAATACATGGACTTGCTCCTACTTACCTTGCTGAAATGATCCAGCTATACATACCTACACGTAACCTTAGATCGCAAGATGCAGGCCTTTTAATTGTACCTAGAATTTCTAAACACACAGTTGGCGGCAGGGCCTTTTCTCATAGAGCTCCACTCCTGTGGAATGATCTGCCAATTAAGGTTAGAAATGCAAACTCAGTGCAAACTTTCAAGTGTCTACTAAAAACTAATCTCTACAGCACGGTTTATAATTAGGTGTAGCCTGGCCCGGGGGCATGAAGGTGACCAGTAGGCTTGATACTGTCCACCCTTGCTGTCTTGCCAGGTGGGCTCTCGTCGCCACTGGGATGCCCTCCCTCCAATGCCCTTCAGGGGAAGAGTCACTGGCTTGTTGTTGACTCTCTATTGCGCACTTGTGCAGTTGGGCTGTACGCTGCTAGCAATACTCGGCCCTCATTCAGGGGGGTTGCGGTTGGTGGGTGTCCCTTTGGTTGATGCCTGGCAATGTGGTTGGATTGATTTCCTGCCTGTTGGGCCCTGTCCGAGGCCTCCCCCGGGTAGGGCCACAGTGTCACCGGACCCCCTCGTCTCAGTTTCCAAGGTGTTACGCTGCTATATTATTGTGCTGGGGGACATGAGGGATGTACTACTAACTTTTATCAGTTTCCATCCATCCATCCATCTTCTTCCGCTTATCCGGGGCCGGGTCGCGGGGGCAGCAGTCTAAGCAGGGATGCCCAGACTTCCCTCTCCCCAGACACTTCCTCTAGCTCTTCCGGGGGGACACCGAGGCGTTCCTAGGCCAGCCGGGAGACATAGTCCCTCCAGCGTGTCCTAGGTCTTCCCCGGGGTCTCCTCCCGGTGGGACGGGACCGGAACACCTTCCCAGGAAGGCGTTCCGGAGGCATCCGAAAAAGATGCCCAAGCCACCTCAGCTGACCCCTCTCGAAGTGGAGGAGCAGTGGCTCTACTCTGAGCTCCTCCCAGGTGACCGAGCTTCTCACCCTATCTCTAAGGGATCGCCCAGCCACCCTGCGGAGAAAACTCATTTCGGCCGCCTGTATCCGGGATCTTGTCCTTTCGGTCATGACCCAAAGCTCATGACCATAGGTGAGAGTAGGAACGTAGATTGACTGGTAAATCGAGAGCTTCGCCTTGCGGCTTTATCAGTTTCCTCCAATTTTAAATTTTAGAAGGAGATGAGGTCCTGGTCCACACCTGCGAATTACCTGGTTTGGGGGGACCGTTGCTGTTCCTGTCCTTGTCCACCTGGTCATACTTCTGACCTAGTCTAAAATCGAATATACTCTGGATTTAGCCAAGAGAAATGTATTTATTATTCCAATTGGACTCTTAATATCTCACCCGGCACAGCCAGAAGAGGACTGGTCACCCCTCTGAGCCTGGGTCCTCTCTAGGTTTCTTCCTAAAATTCGACCTTCTTAGGGAGTTTTTCCTAGCCACTGAAATTCAACACTGCTGTTGTTTGCTCCTTGGGGTTTAAGGCCGGGTGTCTCTGTAAAGCACTTTGTGACAGCTGCTGTTGTAAAAAGCGCTTTATAAATACATTTTGATTGATTGATTGATTGAACGGTGAAAACAATAATAAAAAACTAAACATTGCACAAAAGGCCTTTAGGGTTTTATATTATAAGCTATACAACAGTATTAGTAATAATGTGAAAATCGTTCTGAGACAGCATGACAAGGGAAAACAAATAGATCAGCACTGGTAATGTTCACAATGCTCCACTGGTTACTCCTCAATCAAGGCATCGGGTCACAAATCTTGCGGCACATTCTGCCAAATGATATGGGAGTCAATCGCTATTTGATTTGATTTATTTTTGTGTCTGCATGATTTGCGGGAAATCTGTGTCTCTAATGTGGTCATACATTTGGCAGGAGGTTAGGAAGTGCAGCTCCGTTTCCACCTCATTTTGTGGCCAGTGTGCACATAGTGTGCCTTCTCTCTTGAGCCAGGCCTACTTGTGGCCGCCTCTCTTCATAGCAAGGACATGCTCATGAGTCTGTACATATTCAAGGTTTCTGTTAATTGTGGTTCAGTCCCAGTGGCCAGATATTCTGCAGCTGTGTACTCTCTGTTTAGAGCTTGGTAGCATTCTGATTTGCTTAGTTTTTTGGTTGATTCCTTCCAGTCTGTCAGATGGGGTTAGTTGGGTCTGTGTAGCTCACTTGGGTCTCTCTCGTGTCTGTTTAGGTTTTTGAACAGAGACCCGGGACAAGCTGGTTTAGGAGGCTCTTCTCTGAGTTCATCTCCCTGTAGATGAGAGCTTTGTTGTAGAAGGTTTGAGAATTGCTTTCCTTAACGGTTTGAAATGTAACAGCTTTCTACTGGGTTTTGATAATTAGTGGGTATTTTTGTTATTCAGCTCTGCATTGAATTCTGAGAACGCTTTAGCAACATTCTGCATCCATGCTCTCAACTAGGTGTTTATCCCATTTGATAAATTCTTGGTTGGACCCCAGACCACACAGGGATAAAGGGCAACTGGTCCTGTGACCGATTGGAGGATTTTAAGCCAGATTCTAACTGAAATGTCAAATGTTTTTCTGATGGTGTAGAAAAACCTTCATGCCCTGTCTCTCAGGTCACTGACAGCTTTGTGTAAGCACGTCTCTCTTCATCTCTCTCTGTCGGGATTTTCTCTCTATGTTTTTCTCTGTCTCTCTCTTTGGTCCTGCTCGGTTTAGTATCCCTCCTTTACATTTGCATGTTTTCACCTCCCTGTCCCCTCTCCATCCTGCCCTGAAGCTCCTAATTTGACTGTGTACATATTCCATATCCACGGTTGACTGATAGCCAAGCACATGAACTCTGTTTCTGCGTGTGTGTGTGTGTGTGTGTGTGTCTGAGTCTGTATGTGTTAGTTGAATGATTGACAAGTTTAACGCGTGTGCTTTGGTAGCTACTCTCACTCTATTCAAATCACGTAGCTCCAATATTGACTCGCTATGATAAAGTGTGTGTGTGTGTGTGTGTGTGTGTGTGTGTGTGTGCGTGCGTGTGTGCGTGTGTGCGTGTGTGCGTGTGTGCGTGTGTGCGTGTGTGCGTGTGTGCGTGTGTGTGTGTGTGTGTGTGTGTGTGCGCGTGTGTGTGTGTGTGTGCGTGTGCGTGTGCGTGTGCGTGTGTGTGCGTGTGCGTGCGTGTGCGTGTGTGTGTGTGTGCGTGTGTGTGCGTGTGTGTGTGTGTCCGTGTTTGTATGTGCATGCTGTTGCAAATGATTGACCCTTTTCTAGTTTGTGTGCGCAAGTTATGTTATGTGTGTGTGTGTGTGAAAGTTTGGATAAAGCCCAGAGTGTTTCCCACAGCGTTCTCTTACAGGGTGTTTTCAACTTGCTTTGCTGAACGCATCTGTGTGTTCATTTTATTGACCTCGCATGTGGATTTTCTCTAGGGTGACATCAATGCATAAGGATGGAGTACAACTGCGTTTTAGAACAGTAAGACCAATGTTTGATGGTATCAATGTGTGCCTGGTTTGTCAGATGTGTCTGTAGTTTTCAGATGTGTGTATATTTTTCAGATGTGTGTGTAGTTTCAGATGTGTGTGTAGTTGTTAGATGTGTGTGTGGTTTGTCAGATGCCTGCGTGGTTGTCAAATGTGTGTTGGTTAAAATGCATTTGTGTAGTGTACAGTAGCTAGCTATAATGTTGAGTACGATGGACATCTGTGCTTATTTCCTATTGTCATAGATTTGTCTTCATAGAACTTGTTCAACAGTACCGACAATTTTAAGTACTCATGATCCAATACTGAAGAACATATTTTTCAAGTGTGGCTAGCCATGTTTATAATGTTGAGTTCATCAGAATCTTCGAGGGTTAGGGTGAAGGTTATAGTTAAGATTCCAATGAACTCAACATTATAAACATAGCTAGCAATGCTAGAAATATACATACTTCAGTATTCAATGATGAGTACTTTAAATTGTCGGTACTGTTGAACAAGCTCTATGAAGACAACTTTATGACAATATTAAATAGGCACAAATGTCCTGTGTTACTTCTAACAAAACAAGTTGATACAAGGGTACAGCGTAAGACATTTCTGAACCTGTATCATTGGCTCTTCCTACCATGTTGGCTGCTGTCAAAGACCAAAATGACATTGAATCAGTTGTAAGTCAACCTACTGCAACAGGAGTGAGCAAGAAACAGGCATCCATTGGCTTCCCTGGAGGAACTACGGTCGAAGGTACTCTTTCGTACCCCTCAGCTGACCACCACGGAGAAAGTTTGAGTCTGGACTGTGACACTAGCTTACGATTGACAGGGGAAGCTCTTTGGATATTGCAAATTGGGGCTATTGTTAGC
The DNA here is from genome assembly GCF_011004845.1 of Esox lucius. Classification (NCBI taxonomy): domain Eukaryota; kingdom Metazoa; phylum Chordata; class Actinopteri; order Esociformes; family Esocidae; genus Esox; species Esox lucius. The sequence goes on along the minus strand of NC_047592.1, from coordinate 24,093,172 downwards.
ACACAATAATGAATCCTATGCTATGTTAGGCTGTTTCTGCACCGCCAAACCGTTAGCTTATTCCGTGTGGCAAAGAGAGAACAAACAAAGGAAATCACGGGATTACCTGCTATGCATTGATAACAGATGCACATAACACTTAATTTATGTAATTGATAAAGTTTAATATTGTTAGTTGGATTAAAACCTTTGGGAGCTCGCCTGCCTGCAGCTAAGGTGGGAAAAGCGTGCATGCTGGTTGAGTTATTAGCCTTTATCAAGCGTAACTTACAACCATTGTAAAGTTGTGTACACACATTGTTTCCTGCTAATGAGTATACACTGGAAATGATTCACATGGTGAAATAATATTTACTGAATGTCAACTAGTCACATTCTGATCAATGATAATACAGTCCCTTATCCCTAAACACAAGGAAAGCTTTTAACTCCATAATATGTTTTTCTAAAATGGCAATTATTTATTCATGCAAGGGTATCTGATCCAAAATATAGACAAGTTATGAAATGTCATGACACATTGTTCACTCATGTTGAAATTTTAGACTTTTTCACTTCCTGAAATGTTGGATATACAAGGTTTGCATATATTGTTTTCTGGGTGTAGAAGTTATATAGGCTCTAGGTCCGTCTGAGTCGAGACGTTTTATGCTGGTCACATCATTACTCAAATTTCTTCTCCTCCTCCCCTCCAGCTGAACTGAACTCTGTTAGATTTGCCCCCGTGTTTCGTCATGAACTCCTCCTGCATTTCACCTCCACAATCCCTTTAATTGGCCTGGTGTTGTATTGCATTGTGCTTATTGTAGTCCTTGCAACATTTGTGAGAGATTTTTCTCTCCTCTTCTCTCTTGCGCGGGTGATGAATAGCACAAGGCTTCCTCACATGCATAATGTCCAAATACGTGTGTACGTTTGTGTTTAGTTTGGTGTTTTTCTGTGTAAAGACCCCTGTGTGCGCCAGTTGCAAGTGTGTTTCGATAAGAAGTGTGTATGTGAGTGTGTGTCTGTGTGGAAATGAAAGTGACCTTTCCCACATCCCTCTGCTCAGTGGAACAACAATTGGAAAAATACCTCGAATGACAGACAGGCCAGGGAAATGTTTTTCACACGTCACTCATTGTGTGCCTCAGGTTTTGTGTGCGCGTGTTTGTGGGTGTGAGAGTGTGTTTTAACACACCATTGCTATGCTTAGCTAAGGATCTTTAGCTTTACAGGGCCAGCTTGACGTAACATTGAATAAAAGGAGTGCACACACACACACACATTGCAAGTGCTTGGACCCCTACGCTGTCTTCTGTGACGCAGCCTGGCTGCATTTTCAGCACACCAACACTTTCACGAGCTGCCAGCCCACACAACTCCAGTCTTCAACCCCAACTGTGTGCATGTACTGTACAGTGCATTCGGAGAGTATGTAGGCCACTTCAAATTCTCCACATTTTATTGTATTCGCTATTAAAATAATGTATAATTGATTGAAACACTGTTTGCCATCAATCTACACACAGTTCCCCATAATGACACCCCATAATGAAAACATGTTTTTAAAATTTGTGCCAATTTATTGAAAATAATCTAGTAAAATATCTCATGTACGTAAGCATTCAGACCCTTTGCTCTGGCACTCCAAATCAAGCCCAGTCTCTAGAACTTGATCAAAGTTGAGTTTTGGCAAATTCAATTGATTGGAAATGATTTAGAAAGGCACAAACCTGTGTATATAAGGTTCCATACTTCATAATCGATGTCGTAGCAATAATCAAAGAAATTTCAAGGAACTCTCTGTAGACCCGTAGTGTTAAAAAGGCTGTCCTGTTTGAAAGGATTTTGTTTTTTCAAAAGCTTTGAATGTTCCCCAGAGCTGAATGGGCTCCATCATTGTGAAATGGATTAAGTTTGGAGCCACCAGGACTCTTCCAAAATGTGTTTGTCCAGCCAAACTAACTAACCAGGCAAGAAGAGGCTTGGTCAAGGAGCCACTTGATCAGCAAACCAATGGCCTCTGTAACAGAGTTTCTCTGCAGAGATGGGAGAATCTGCCAGAATGACAACTATCTCTACCGCAATCCATCAATCAGGTCTGTAAGGTTGAGTGGCTTATTGGAAGCCACTCAACCTTAGTAGAAGTAGATGCCTTATGATATTGCCGTCTGAAGGGTAAGACCAAAATCAAACGTTTAGGCCTGATTGCCATGTGCTACCGCTGGCCGTTACTGCATGCTCATCAACTGGCTAATACATCCCTAGAGTAAAGCGTTGCGGTGGGAGCATTGTGTCATGGGGATGCTTCTCAGCTGCAGGGACTGGGAGACTGTTCAGGATTGAGGAAAGGATGAACTGTGTAAAATCCAAAGAGGTCCTTGAAGAAATCTTCATTCACAGTGCACAGTACTTCCAAATGTATCTTTCAGAACAACAGTGACCCAAAGCAAACAGCCAAGGCAGTGCTGGAAAGGCTTAAGGACAATTTCCTTGAATGGCCTGCTAAAGGCCCCAGCTTGAACCAATTGAAAATCTCTGGGGAGACCTAAAGATTGCAGTTCACTGACGCCTCCCATCAAATCTGACAGAGCTTGAGAGGATCAGCAGGGAAGAGTGGGAGAAACTGCCCAAATCCAGGTGTGCAAAGCCATACCCAAGAAGACTCAAAGCTGTGACAGCTGCCAAAGGTGCTTCTGCAAGGTACTGACTAAGTGTTCTGAATACTATGTACATGAGATGTTTATGTTTATTTTTAAATTTTTATTTACACAAATACATGGTTTTATTTTATTTATAACAACATGGTTTTATTTATAATGGGGTAGTGGGTGTTGGCAAAAAAAGAATTATGAATTACTATAATACAAAACAAATGTGGAAACAGTGAAAGGTAGTGAATATTTTGAAAAAGTAGTGTTTGTGTGTGAGTGTGCGTGCGTGCGTGTGTGTGTGCGCGTGCAAGCGTGTGCTTACACGTGCATGTGTGTTAACAGTTGGCTTACTTTGCTTGTGTGTCTCTACATTTTAGACTTTGAATTTGGAGCCGAGACCTTTTTAATGAAGATGCACACTGTATTTACGGTATTTATGATGGGGCTTCTGTCTCGCTGTCTGCTCACTTGGCAGACCTCTGTCTTAACTGCGCATGCCCAGTGAAGCAGCCTCACAACATCAGAACAGGCGAGTGGCGGCCCCCAGTGGCCAGTCTGTTGGTGAATCAACGCAAACAAAGATGAATAAATATACTATGCTGTCAATCATGCACAAGCTATTCCTGCATGTTTGTCGGACTGCCTGTGTGTCCTATCTCTTTTTGTTCGCCGAAGTCTGTCCTTCTCTCCTGCCGGACCTCCAAGGTTTGAGGGCTAGAAATGATAAATCAATTGACCTCCCTGCACAGCGCCAAGAGCACCAAATAGAGCAGAGTGGTTCGTATTTGCCTTCTCCCTCATAAGTGTTGCTATTCTAGCATGGCTTTGAGACATCAGTCATTCATTATTTCACTTCCAATACTTTACAGTAATGCAATCACTGTCAGATTGATTGTCTTTGTAGGTGTTTCGAGTAGGAGAGAAGAAAAACAGCCTTTCAAGTTTGCTGTTTTATATGTTTTCTTTTTACGAAAATGCTCTTTGTTACCATGGGATTTGACTGAGAACACCTTTTCATTCTCTGATACTCTGATACAATCGCTGGCCCCTCCACTGGCCCACTATTGTGAGTCGCATATGCTTCTGAATAAGAATAATATGCTTCTATCTGATATTTTACATTAGGTATTCATTTAAATCAATAATATGTATTTTTCATAATATTTTTGTCATTTTCTTTCACATGAACTATAATGAATAATATACCTTATTATGAATCCTAATACATGGATATACAGATACATAACACATTAAAACAGGATTGTTGTGGAACTCAAACTGTTAACTGTACCGGCAGTTAGTCTATCAGATCATTAGTAACATTAACTGTAAAATAAGGAACCAAAGTATATGAGTATGCGATTCCTTTACCTTAATATTGACGTAGTTTTCAACTATCCTAAATATTCCATAACAGCTTAATAGAATTCCATAATAGAAATCCTGGGGTGTTCCACCCCTGTGAAAACGTCTTTGTCACTGGATCCGGACACAACAACGGATTTTCCAGCTTGCCGGCTCGGGGATTTGATCCAACAACCGTGTGGTTACAGGTCAGAAGCTCTAATCATGCCACCTCAATCTTAATGTTATTTAGGGTGCTTTCATCTTGATAATGGATTCGTAATGACTGATTCAGATGATTGTTTAAAAGACCCCGGGGTTAGAGTGTTATAATGGATTACGTTTTTCGGGAATAGCGTTTGGTTTTGATGGGTGTCATGAGGCATATTAAATTTGTGTAAAATATTACTTTTCTTGGTATTGGTATGGGCTTACATTGCACCTGGTACCTTGCACAACATATTACTCAAGTTGGGGAACACACACACACACACACACACTTTTTTTTTCATACACTTATACACAGGAATAGATTAAATAATGACATGCATCCGCGTGTGTGCGCGTGTGTGTGTGCGCGTGTGTGTGCGTGCGCGTGTGTGTGCGCGCGCGCGTGTGTGCATGTGTGCATGTGTGTGTGTGTGCGTGTGTGCGTGTGTGCGTGTGTGTGTGTGTGCGTGTGTGCGTGGGTGTGTTTAGCATTACCAAGAAATGTTGTCAGGGGCCAGTTGAATAGTTGCATATTTTCTTGAGCTCAAATTCTGGAGGTGTGGAGGGAGGGGTGACAGAAGGGTTTAATCATAATAATGCTCTCTGTCTCTCCCCTCTCTTACTTTCTCTCTGCTGTTCTCTCTGTGTGTCTCTCTATCGTTGTCCTTATCTCCTGCACTACACTGGGTTCTCAGTTTAGTGTGACTTTGACACCTGCCCTTGCAGCTATGGCTAACAGTCGGCGGTAGGTGAAAAGAATGCATGTGTGCTCGTGTGTGTGTGTGTGTGTGTGTGCATGTACAGTGGTATACGAATGTGCATGTGTTTGGTAGGATTAGTTTTAGGATACATTTTTAATTATTGGCACTCAATTGCTGGTCATCGCAAAGATAGTTTGCATGTGCGTGCGTGTTTATACATATTGTCATGAACATTCTGTGTTCACTTGCTAGATATACCACACTCTAGGCCTTGGGAATGTTGGTTGGGCTTTCCGTTTTCCTTGCCTTGTTGTCCTAAGGGAGCCACCCTACCTGCAGTTCACTTTTTGTTATCTTGAAGCCATTCTGCTCCTTCTAGCTACACAACATTAGCCAACACCAACAGTCTCTCATGATGAATCGGCATCCAACTGCTATCAGACTACCACAGGTTTCCTTGCTGTCACTTCGGTCAGGGTCATCAGCTGCTGCCATTTTGGCTGCTTTGTCAGTTTTGCTGGTAAATGTCATGGATTCCTGTTACGGTTCAATCAGTCTCAGTCTGTCAGCGTCAGACTTCAGCTTTACATGCTGAGAATGGTTTGTTCGTGTTTGATTCAAGTCTGTTTCCTGCTGCAGCCGCTATTGAAACTAAATGCAAATCTTCTGAATATACGCTTTAATGATGCGTAATTATCCAAAAAATAAAATTACAATTTGGCAGTATACACATTTTGTTAGTCTTGCAAAGACAGTAGGAGCAGGGACCAAAGTTTGTTGGGAATTTGCTTGGCCGATTATTATAAATAATTACGTGCCCTCAGATAATGTGATGATTGGTTGGTTGTGATTAGAATTATGTGATCTATTCCAGGGAATACTGATATTTGAATACGTCCATAAAGACATTCACCTCCAAAATGATTGGTACTCTTCATAAAGATGTGCTAAAACAGTATAAAGACAGAACAGCTGTATAAACTAAATAAGACTGGTAATGAGCTGTACTTATATGCAAGAAAATATGGAAAATCAGGTTACAGAAGCACTTGCATCCTCTACTAGATAGGTGAATGTTCCTCAGATTTTAAACTTTGCACTGATAGTAGTAATTGGTATATTTACACAAAAGGCATGGGGTGTGCTTGTACTATGGCAATATACAATGGCTATACTAAGTTCTTAGCCACACTCAACAAAGACTGCCTGGATACAGCCGGTAGCTGTGGTATTTTGTTAATATACCACAAACTCCAAACTTTGGTATACGATCTAATATTCCTTGGCTTTCTGCAAATCACCATTCAGAGCTCCAACAGTTAAATATTAGCTTTTCACCATTAGCTTTGTACCTAATTCCTGATTTAGGAAGTTCAGTAACCCTTTCTCATCTTCTTCAATTGCTGTGTTACATGCCTTGTTCTCAAATTTTTCTACCCATGTGAAACAGGAAACTATGGAAAGGCACAATATAGTATTTTGAGGCTGATGTACTTCAAAAGCAGAATGCTAATGCAGATTTTATTTTTGTTTGATTTTATTTTTAAGAATTCTTAGGGACTGGGTGCCAATTATTTGACATTTATATTTTTGAGAAACAAAATGTATTAGTAAACATAAACATTTACTCAAAGCAATTGTATTAGTAAAATCTTTACCGTATTTTACCATATTTTTCTACCATATTCTTTAATGAAACTTGCTCATTAACTGTGTTGTTTATTTTATACAACCTTTATTGCTCATCTTTATCAAGGTTGCCAGTTGTTTTGGAGATGACTGTATGTATGCATGTGTATATAAGTTAGTATGAGGCCAGTTGCTTATATTTTCTCCGTTAGAACAGGAAAACAAGCCAGCAAAATAGAGGAAGGAAGAGGTGTCAGAACAGAATGATTTAGCAAGAACCCTCTCTCTCTTCTCACTTCATCTGTTTTTATCTCTATCAATCTTTTACCCCCTCCCCCTCTCTCTGGTCTTTTTTAGGCTGTGAGAGAGAATGAAATGATGGATGGACTGTGCATGCAGCACCCTTATCAGTTTCCACTATTTAGATTTTCATGGATTACATTTGGGCACACAAAGCCTAATAACAGTAGACTATCAGCAATTTCTTCCACCATCTCAGTCATTCTCGAAGAGTAGTCCATTGAGAAGTGCATTTCACAATTTGTATTAGTATTTATTTGGGCTTTACATTTGAGATTTTAAATGTATTTAATGTTTATGGGTGGATTATTAGGCACTTTGAACAAAAATACTATTGGGAATCAACATTGCCATCTTATAGGTTAACAGCGTCACGAAAGATTTCTCACCTTAACATTATACACTGCTCCAAAAAATGAAGGGAACACATCATCATCTCAGTAGAACACCAAGTCACTTAAACTTCAGGAATATAAATCTGTCCAGTTAGGAGGCATATGCAACTGTGAATCAGTGTCACCTGTTTTGGAGAAGCAACAGCAAGACAACTCTCAAAACTCTCAAAAAGGTAGTGGCCACAGACAGTTGCATTCTCCTTATCCTTCCTGACTGATTCTTCTCTAGTTTTGCATTTTGCTAGTGTCCTTGTCACTACTGGTAGCATGAGGCGGCACCTGCAGCCCATTCAGGTTGCACAGGTATTCCAGCTCCTCCAGGATGGCACATCCATATCTGCCATTGCAAGAAGGTTTACTGTGTCTCCCAGTACAGTCTCAAGAGCATCGAGGAGATACCAGGAGACTGGCTGTTACATGAGGAGAGCTGGACAGGGCTGTAGAAGGGCACCAACCCAGCAGCAGGACCGGTATCTGCTCCTTTGTGCGACGAGGAACAAGAGGAGCACTGGCAGAGCCCTACAAAATGACTTCCGTGGGCTACTGGTGTGAAAACAGACTCCATGAGGGTGGCATGAGGGCCTGACGTCGTCTAGTGGGACCTGTGCTCACAGACCAGCACTGTGTATCTCGATTGGCATTCACCAGAGAACACCAGAATCGGCAGGTCCGCCATTGGCGCCCCGATCCCTTCACAGATGAGTGCAGGTTCACACTGAGCAGGTGACCGACGTGAACGAGTCTGGAGACACCTTGGTGAACATTATGCTGCTTTGCAACATCATCCAATATGACTGGTTTGGCAGTGGGTCAGTGACGGTCTGGGGAGGCATATCCTTGGAGGGTCGCACAGACCTCCACATGCTAGCCAATGGCACTCTGACTGCTGTTAGGCACCGTGATGAAATCCTCAGACTCATCGTCAGATATTACGCTGGTGCAGTGGGCCCTGGGTTCCTCCTGGTGCAGGAAAATGCCCGGCCTCATGTGGCCAGAGTATACAGGCAGTTCCTAGATGACGAAGCCATGTTCCCCAGACCTGAATCCAATTGAGAACCTCTGGGATGTTATGTATCCGTGCATCTGCTGCCGCCAGGTAGTGCCACAGACTGTCCAGGAGCTCACTGATGCGCTGATACAGGTCTGGGAGATCCCCCAGAACACCTTCCGCCGTCTCATCAGGAGCATGCCCAAACGGTTGGTGATTTTGGTTTAAGCTAGACTTTTTGTTTAAGGACAATATGGCCATTAATATCCCAGAATTCCGGCCATATAGAAATATGTTATAAATAGCCATATAATAGTCTATTATTTAAACAGCAATAAAACAAAAGTTATGATCCAACAAATGTTTTTTTATTTAAATTAGTCAGCAGAATGAACTGAGCATATAGGCTGTAACTAGGGCTGTCGCCATAAATGCCTGTTCGAAATCATTTGAGCCAGATCGCAATTATTTTTATAGACAACAATCTTTTTGCACAATATTTTGATTCAAAAATCATGTTTCCAATTTGAATAAGGGATTTCAAGGCCAGTTTTAAAAACGTCTCAACAAATAGGCTACCATGCAAAATAATCCCAGATTTTTGAACATGCTTGTTTTAAAAGACAAGGCGCTTTCCAACTAGTAGGGAGTTCCAAGCCTTGTCCCCGAGCATGCTTGTTGTAGGTGAACGGAATCTGCTTCCCAAAAAGGAAGAAAGAACATTTGCCTTGCGTTAAGCAATATTGGGGAGATTGCGGGCATTGTGTTAAATAGTTTGATTAACCTTCAAATCAAGGATTGTAACTGAACAAAAACACGGTGTGATTCATTTACAATATTGAAAGCTGAGTAGACCTTGCCTATGTTATATAGGGTCTTGAAAGAAATTGAATTATTACACACATCACACAACCTTCAGTAGCTACGTTATAGTAAGCCTAAAATAAAAAGGTTTATATTGCGACTGTTTCTGGTGGATTTTCGAAGTATGCGTCCATGCATGATTTGTGGTGTAATATAGGCTAGATAAAACCCGCTTGGGCAGTAACAGAGTAGGGGTTTCCACGATTCTTTCATCTTTTCACTTGACGAAAAAGTCAGTTATCAATGTCATTCACAAATGAAAGAAAAACAAACGTTTTTGCGCCATGAAATATCTTTGGCTGTGTTAAGTTCAAGTAGTAAGTTAGATACTAGTAAGCCTATTAATGGCTAAAAAGCTGTTAAAACGGCCGGGTGGCAAAAGCCATTCATATCATAGATGCTGTTTGTGGTGGAGGTAAACTTAATAAGAAACGTTAGTCAGTTTAACACAATGCTTAATGGCGTCGAGCGAAATATTCAAACTTGGCGTGATGTTAATGCGTGACAAAATTATCTAATGTCGAGATGCTATACCTACACTGGGCAAACGTAGCATCATGGGGTAGTGATGAAAGACACAGCCTCTCACGTTGGAGACCCGGTTTCGAATCCAGTGAAAGCGCAACGTTTATCACCTTTAATTGCGGGTTGGCTGAACTAGGCTTGCCTGGTTCCTTTTCTGGTTTTTATCAACTTTGCAAACTACTGACAAAGGTTCTTAGCTGTATAGCCAAATAACCTATTCATTTTGCCATTAAATCATTCAACAGCATTATACTGATGCAAATATGAGGCATTTGATATTGCATTATTTAATGTGATTACCAATCAAATGCAATTACCAATCAACAATGTTCAAAACTGTATTTTTTATGGTTTTTAATTTCTTGCAGGTCAGGAAGACAAAGTTGTTAGCGAATGGATACTAGAATAGTGTCCGCGTTTTTTCAGTGAGACATTTCTTTTGGCTGTGTTCACTTAAAAGACGGCAAATATATTATACTTTAATATAATATAGTGTAGCATGTCGGATTGGGAAAATTAGCATGGAAATACATGAAACAGATGTGCATGTGGAAATAAAATATACTCCTGAGGAAGGATACGAATGCACTCACACAGAGCATCAGATAATGGCTCAACCCACTCAGCAAATCTTAACAGAAGTGACGGGACACGCAAATACGAGGCTTGGAGGCTGGTTCTGAAATTTAAACCCAGTCTGCTCGAAGCAAAAGGACCAGGGATTTGTGTCCGAGCAACAATAACACGTGATTGATAACGTTTGAAGCTTCGGACGTCACACAAGCATCTGTTGGGTTTTTTAAAGACATGGCACTTTCCAACCATGCTTTAAAACACATGAAAGTAAATTAGTGTACAGGCTAATTATGAAGAACTAATGATATTCGAAATGTTGAATGTCGAAATGTTTCTGCTACACATCATTCATTATCAATAACAAACAGGTAGGCCCAGTACCATAGACTATTGTTAGAATTGTCTGGTAATTCTGGTAGGAACATCACCTGGCCGGTGGCTCAATGTGTAGAACTGTGGATGCCTATGCATTTGTTTTAACAAGCCTGGTTCAAGTCCCTATGATTTCTTTCTCATATATGGTTTTAATGATAACATTGGCAACACTGTATTTGTAATTTTCACATCAGGAATATTTGATTGTCCGTTTTTAATATCACATCTTAAATCAAGCATTGGATCCACCATATTTTATGAATGTTTTAACTCCAGCGTTTCTCTCTTAGAGATGTATGATCACCAGGTGATAAATGACGTCCAAAGCTTTGTTTGATCTCTACTGACAGGCAGCAAGGCTTTCCTCCATGCCTAGTTATTTAGTTATTTATAAGTGCTTCCCATATATTGGTTAGCTAAGCAGCTTATGTACATTTGGTAATTAGATAATAATGTGACATCACTGTCACAGTGTTGAATCCAGTTTTAGTTCAGGTTTTATGTGCCAGCACACTTATTTAAATTATTATGTTTATTTTCATATGAGTTATGTTAATATTTTCTCTTCTGCAGCCTCAATAATACCAAGGATGCAAACATTTTTAAATAATTGTTGATCAGGAGATTGAACCAAATTCTCAGATCGAGGCATGCTTTGTAATGTCAACCCATTCTAATCCATGCCAAAGGGCCGAGGCTTGCATCGGTGGAATACCACGGGATTGATGACGTCCAAAGCGTTGTTTGATCACATGTTTTTTCCTAAGCCTCTTTAGAAAATGCAGTCTTCTATGGTTGTTCATTGCAGTTCAATGCATGAGACTTTCGAACAGCAACCTCTACTGGTCAACTTAATTAGTAATTTATTTGAAAAAGTTAGCTCTGCACGTCCGGCAGTGGCGCAGTTGGTAGTGTCGCTGGTTTCAGTGTTTTTTACTTGTTATGGTGTGAGATCGAATCCAGATTGTGTTTAACTTTTCGAGTGCAAATGATACTGTTTATTGTTATTTACAAAATATTATTACAAAACATTCGAATGGATGCAGAGATTTAAAATGCTAGCTGAAAAGGCAAGAATAACGAACCAGGCATTACAATTTCCCCTCAAAGTGCATGCCTAACCACTGCTATGAAGTCGTGTTGGACAATGTGTAAAAGACTTCTATATGACAATTCAACATGGGATATTTTATTCCTGACCAACAGCACTGCATCTGTTTAACTTTGACTTCTTCCCACAAGGGAAACCCCTGGGGGCTCTTCAGATCTAGTATCGGCACACTTTTCTTGGAATGTAGCACAGATCGAGCCCGGCGATTTCTGTTTACACAACAAATTGAATCTAGCGGCTTGTGTTTTCTTAGATATGTTGCTGTGAAGGTAACATAGTCAAAATTGGACCTCTGTGTGTCTCTTTCTGTCACTGTTTCTCAATGTTAAGCATTTGTTTGCATTGCCAATGCAAGTGGAAAGTAAGCAGGATATATAAATAAAACAGAAGTAAAAACCAATATTGTGAAATGTAAAAAGGAAAAACACATGCAGCATTTTCTAAAGAATAAAGGCCTTTGAAATGTATGGTGTTTTAACAATGTGTGAACACCTAGTATGAACAAGAAGAGAAAATAGTTGAAGAGATTAATATTGGTTACGTTTACATTATGTTGTTTGTGATTGCAAATTGTGGTATTTTACCTAATAGATTCAGGACTTTATCAATTTTTCATTTCAAATTCTTTGAAGGTCTGTATGATCTGAGGTAAATATCTGTCTTTAATGTGGTCATACATTTGTCATGAAGTTAGGCAGTGCAGCTCTGTTTCCATCTGTTTATATTTAGCTTCTTATTGAGAAGTTTTGTGTCAGTCACAGTGTTCAGGTTATCTGCCACTGTTTATGCTCTGTTTATGTTAAAGTAGCTTTCCAATTAAATTCCATTTGTGTGAGATTGTTGGATAGTTGGATCAACTATCAGAAAGTAAAAGCTGCAACACACCACCCTGGCACTGCCAAAAAAAGTCTGTCCCTCAAACCTCAGGATTCAAGCCAAAGAGGTCAACAATCACTTTAAAGAATCTACCGAGTTTGTCGGTTGCGAGTGGAGTAATGGTGCACCCGTCAACCGTTTTAAGAGCTCTGCATAACATGGCTTGTATGGGAGAGTGGAAAGAGAAACTGTTACCCAAAAAGTACCATTTGAAAGTATGCCTGGAGTTGACTTGAGAGCATGAGAGTGATCAACTCTGGTCTGACGAGACCAAGATAGAGCTTTTTGGTTAAAACCCAAAGCGATTTGTGTGGCACAAATCCAGCTACCCATGCCTCAAGACACACCATCACTAGAGTGAAGTATGGTGGTGGCAGCATCATGCTGGGGATGCTTCTCAATAGAAGGCACTGTACATCTTGTTAAAATGTAAGGAAGAATGGATTGTAGGGAAATATGTCAAGAGAACCATCCTCAGTCAGCTAAAAAAACAATGGCACTATTTGAAAATGGCAGTCCACAAGCATCTTCTAGCCAACCAGAACAACCTGTTGCAAATCTGCTAAAATAATGGGCCAAAGTCACTCCTGAAATTGTGCAAAGCTAGTACATACTTACCTGAAAGGACTTAAAGCTCTACCAAATAATACCCTTGTCTCATTGATGGAGATGTTCAAGGCTGTGACTTAACTGCTGTGATTCAGGGGAAACTATATCTTTCAAAATAAAAGACAGAAGAGGTAGAGGCAACAGAAGAGAGACAGGGTTGTCTGTCTTTTTATTCCACTCTTCTCTTCCATTTCTTGATCACATTTGTCCAAAATCTTTCCCATGAGTGTGACACAAATAACCTTTGAACTTAGATTTATTTTGGTCAAATTGGGTCCCAAAGGATTGGGCGGATTTGCGTGGGTGAAATACAAACAATGACACAAATCAAAACAATGAAATATGTCTATCATCATCGTACTAAAAAACTGTTGGAAATATGCAGATGAAGTGAATTGAATGAACCAAGAAAGCCTTAGTTTGAAAGAGAGATGTCCGGCGCTGGTTATTTCTGAGTAAATAGAGGTTTGAGGTTTTGGAGCAGTGACAATGGATTTACTTAGGGTTCTGATTTAGGTTGAGTTTGTTTTTCTCTCTTCTCTTCTTTTCTGTCTGTCTGTTTCTCTTCACGTTTACTCTGTTTTCTCTAGTTAGGAATTATCTTCAGGATCTGCAAGGCAGAATCAGCATATTCCTATACAGTATTTCCTCTCTCTCTCTGCCTGTCTGTCACTCTCTCTCCCTTCTCCCTTTCCTGTAGTCGGGAATTCTCTTCAGGATCGGCAGAGCAGAATCAGCACATTTTTATATAGTATTTCCTCTCTCTGTCTCTCTCTTAGTCTCTAAGTTCTTTAGTTGGTGCTCCATCCCTCTCATATCCTGCCTCAGTTAGACAAACAAAACACACGCACGCACGCATGCACACACACACACACACACACACACACACTGCTTGTGTCATTGAGGGCCCTGGAGTGTTACTGAACCCCCTGTGTCTGTTCCACGATGCCTTGCTGCAAATGGATTTGCGGCCTGAATTACAAGGGTCCTTTGCTGGTACTATTGGTGTTTTACAGGTGGATGGACACAGGTTACTTTTGTTAGCCAGCAAGGGTTCTACACTGACATGAGTCCTTCTATGGTCACATGTTGGTTCCAAATGACACCATGTTCCCTGTAAAGGGTGCTACTTTGTAGTGAATAGGGTGTGACATGAGACGTGGGATTCGTCATTCTATGGTCAGACATTGTCATTTTGTGATTTGCTTATATAAAAGTGTGCAAAATTAGCACCCTATCAAGCCTTGGCGTGCCCACTGCTAGTGTATATTCGCTGGTGAAAACAAGGGTACTGTCAAGAGGAACAGGGTTCTGTTTGTGAAACAGTCATTAGCTTACTCATTCTACAGCCAGACCACAGGCTGCTGCTTACAGGACAGTGTGTCATAATAATGGCTGGAATGGACTGACGTCAACTCATGATGTCCCTCCGACTGGCAGAAAGTTTGTCTCCAAACTGTTTGTGTGTAAAACGCGTAGAGTTAATGTTTTTAGGTGCAGAATTGAGATCCACAAATGTTATTCAGGTGTTTGTAAATCTATGTTATTTGAGGGATTTGAATGTGTATATTTTGGGTTCACAGATTGCTAATTTAATGGATTATCTGTGGGTTCACATAGATGTTCACTCTCTTCATACAGATTACACATTTAAGCACAGATTGTATATCTGTTCAGATAAATAATATTGAGACATACACCAGTCAGCCATAACATTATGACCACTGACAGGTGAAGTGAATAACACTGATACACCCATCAGCCATAACATTATGACCACTGACAGGTGAAGTGAATAACACTGATACACCCATCAGCCATAACATTATGACCACTGACAGGTGAAGTGAATAACACTGATACACCCATCAGCCATAACATTATGACCACTGACAGGTGAAGTGAATAACACTGATACACCCATCAGCCATAACATTAGGACCACTGACAGGTGAAGTGAATAACACTGATACATCGATCAGCCATAACATTATGACCACTGACAGGTGAAGTGAATAACACTGATACACCCATCAGCCATAACATTATGACCACTGCCAGTGAAGTGAATAACACTGATACACCGATCAGCCATAACATTATGACCACTGACAGGTGAAGTGAATAACACTGATACACCCATCAGCCATAACATTATGCCCACTGACAGGTGAAGTGAATAACACTGATACACCGATCAGCCATAACATTATGACCACTGACAGGTGAAGTGAATAACACTGATACACCCATCAGCCATAACATTATGACCACCAGGTGAAGTGAATAACACTGATACACCCATCAGCCATAACATTATGACCACCAGGTGAAGTGAATAACACTGATACACCGATCAGCCATAACATTATGACCACTGACAGGTGAAGAGAATAACACTGATACACCCATCAGCCATAACATTATGACCACCAGGTGAAGTGAATAACACTGATACACCCATCAGCCATAACATTATGACCACCAGGTGAAGTGAATAACACTGATACACCGATCAGCCATAACATTATGACCACTGACAGGTGAAGAGAATAACACTGATACACCCATCAGCCATAACATTATGACCACAGACTGGTGAAGTTAATAAAATTGATAAAGTCGTTATCATGACAACTGTCAGTGGGTGGGATATATTAAGTAAGAAGTGAACATTCTGTCCTCAACGTTGATGTGTTAGAAGCAGGAAAAATGGGCAAGCTACTTTGACAAGGGCCAAATTGTGATGGCTAGACTGGGTCAGAACATCTCCAAAACTGCAGTCCTTGTGGGGTGTTCCCGGTCTGCAGTGGTCAGTACCAATCAAAAGTGGTCCAAGGAAGGAAAAATAGTGAACCGGCGACAGGGTCGTGGAAAGACAAGAATCAATGATGCATGTGGGGAGCGAAGAATGGCCCGTGTGGTCCAATCCAACAGACAAGCTACTGTAGCTCAAATAGCTGAAAAAGTTTTGACTTGGCCTCTAAATTTCCCAAATCTCTATCCAATCGAGCATCTGTGGGATGTGCTGGACAAACAGGTCCCATCCACGGAGGCCGCACCACGCAACGTACGAGGCTTAAAGGGTCTGCTGCTAACGTTGTTGCCAGATACCACAGCACAACGTACGAGGCTTAAAGGGTCTGCTGCTAATGTTGTTGCCAGATACCACAGCACAACGTACGAGGCTTAAAGGGTCTGCTGCTAACGTTGTTGCCAGATACCCCAGCACACCTTCAGAGGTGTAGTGGACTCCACGCCTCGACAGGGCAAGGCTGTTTTGGCGGGGGGCAAAGGAGGGACCTACATAATATTAGGCAGGTGGTCATAATGTTATGGCTGATGGGTGAATCTAACGCCACATAACGCCCTACTCTAAGTTGCTCTGTATAACATGGTAAGCTAAACAACAATTTACCATTTCCTGGTTGCCATTGCAGCCACTACTATTGGCCCGTACTTCCCGGCTATGGGTTAGACATTGTTTGGTCATGTTAAAATAGCATCTTGTGATTTCCATGTGGGTGTGTTTCTGTGTACTGTACCAGGCACAATTTGGGACACGCTTAATGGTGTGTCCAAACTTTTGAGCGATACTGCATGTGAAAGTGTTCAGTGTTGTGACCATGTTCAAATAGTTCACAGTAGAAGTCCCCAGTAAAAACTGAAGAGTTTATTTAACTCTACATAGATCATATTTTGTCCCACCCAATTGTGAGCAAAATTCTGATTAGTGGAGATCAAAGTGAGCAGGTCTTGTTAGGACTCAAGATTGACTTGAATGCCTTTTTGCTCGCCCTACAACAAAATCACAAACCAAGTCTTGCAAAGTTTTGATCGAATAATATAATATCAGCCCCATAATATCAAATGTTTGCAATGCAACAGACAAACTTAGACGTCTTTATGGTAAGTAAATTACAAACGAAAATGAACAACCTGATAAATATTGTTTACCAGATTGTTTACTAGTTGACTTTCTCTCTCTCAGTGTCTTTTAACCTTTCTGTCTTGCTCAATCTTTTGATCTCTTTCTCTCTCTGTAAAGGAAGTGGGTGTTTTTTCAACCCTATATGTGCATGTGTGTGTGCGTTCTGTCATTGCCTCCTGTGGCAACTTTTATCACCTCGACCACAAACCCCATGACCCCTACTTGCAACCACACACGCGCTTACAAACACACACTTTGTCAGTGCCTCTGACGCACAAAGGCTATTCCTTGTCCTACAAACTCTCTTGCTCTTTCTATACACACACACACACTTACTACACTGGCCAGGCCACAGGCTGCAAGAATAATTTGCTGCTATTGGCCAGGCCATCCTCACATCGACTGTTATGGCATGGTTACAGGTCCTACCAATGCAGGCTGGCCACAGGCTGCAGGAATAATTTGTTGCTCCGTGGTACCTTACAAACAGCGATCGGTTCAGTTATATGCCATGGAGCTCCGCCCCCTAGAGGGGCTTTAGCTTCTAGTGGTTTACCCTAGCCGTGTTAGCGGCTGTACTGAAAACGCATTATGCAAGATGCGACAGCCAATCAGAGCACTCCCCTGTGCTTGAGGTCTGTGGTTTTGATGCGTTTGCCGAGGGATCCTGGTCTTCTCCGACTTCTGCCAGAGCTCCCGTAAAATCCTACGCTACCTTCACCAGAGTCGATGGTAGGCAGACTCCCATCAGCTCAGCCGTCCCTCCTCTAGAGCCCAAGTTGGCCGCACATTTCCTGCCTTCCTTGGGCTGGTCGGGGAAGAAGCCTGCCTTGCCATCCACCAAGGACCGCTACACGGGGCAGCTGTGGGATACATTTACATCCTGGGATCACTGGCCCTGGCCGCGGCGAACAATGTTGCTCTCCTCGCGTCAGCTGCCTCCCATATTTTAGACCGTTCTCCTACTCCGTCGTCACGTGATGTCGAAGAGGTAGCGGGTAATCTAAAGGCTATCCTCCACCTTAATGAAGCTCAGACAGTTTGCGCCGGACGCACAGTGGCTTCTTCCGCGGTCGGACACGTCACCTCGACTGTCTTTGTCCTCCTTACGCGATGCCTATTGCGCAACCCTCGTGAATGTACCTCTGTTCCAGGAGGGCTTAATCGGCGACGCAGTTCACACTGCCATGGCTTCTTTTAAGAAGACTGACGAGGGACGGAAGGAATTTCCTCTTCTGGGGTTGGACGTGTTCGCGCACCAACCCTGGCCTAGGGGCCTCCTTTGCGCATTCCCCCGCAGCACTGCAAAGCGTCTGTTGGCTCTGATCAAGGCGGAAGACTCATCCTGGTGGCGCCAGATCGCCCTACGGCTAAACACGGTTTTCAGCCTCCCTCTCCTCCACCGTTTCCTTTTGGGTATGTGCCGTCTGCGCCCGGTGGCCAGGCTAGACGCTCCACAGTGGGACCTTGCTACAGTGCTGGGCACTCTCTGTGAGCCTCCATTCAAGCCCTTACAGCAGTGTTCTCTTAAGTTTCTCTCCCTTAAGACAGCCTTGCTCATCGCTTTGTACTCTGCTAAGTGAGTGAGTGATCTCTGCACACTCTCGGTGCGCCCGGGCTGCCTGGCTATCAGAGAGGACTTAGGTTGCGCTACGCTGAGACCTTATCCGTCCTTCGTACCCAAGGTTATCACCAGCTCTTTTCGGTAGAGGACTATCGATTTACAGGCCTTCGTGAGGAGGACGAGAGGCTCCACTGTCTGTGTCCGGTACGCGCTCTTGCCCTTTACGTAGAGCGCACCAGGTCTATCAGACTGACTCCCCAGCTGTTTATCTGTTATTCAGATTCCCGGGTGGGTCGTCTGCTTTCTAAGCAGCGTCTCTCCCACTGGCTTTGTGACTGCATCACTTTGGTTCCGGAGGGTCTCCGTGCACACTCCACAAGGGGTGTTGCAGCCTCCTCTGCCCTTTTCTTCGAGGTCAGGGTTGATGACATTTGGGCCGCTGCGTGGTCGTCGCCCTCTGCGTTTGTCCGTTTCTATTTACTGGACGTGTCTCCAGTAAATAGACGCCTTGTTCATTCGGTTCTTGGCGCAGCTGTCCGAGATCTCTGAATTTGCTAGGGAATCTTATGCTTTGCCTCAATTCTATCCCTGCTCTAACACTACAGCATTCTGTAGCTTGCTTGGTTCAGGAGTATTGGCACTGCCCGGCAATGCATGGGTTTGCCTCCTCCTCGGGGCTTCCCTCATATGGTAATTTCTTTATGTATCCCCGTGCCCCTCATCTTGTGATGTTGTGGTACGTGAGTGTTTTTGTTGTGCTTATGTGGAACGGATACATTTCCCTTTCGTTTGAGCTCAACATCCCTTCTTCTCCCTGGGTTGGTCTGCCCTGAGGGAGGATTTCCATCATTACGCTGACCTCGTCAGCTATCGCGGATGTTGTAAGGGATGATTTCAACTGAACACTGCGAGTCGTGCTGGTTGGGTCTGGCAGGGAGTACATTCTTGGCTCACTGGCTCTACCGTAAACCACTAGGAGCTAAAACCCCTGTAGGGGGCGGAGCTCCACGACATAACGTTAGTTACCGGGGCTCACTGGTCCTATATAGGGGCGTGCCCTGATTGGCTGTCGCATTTTGCATAATGAGTTTTCAGTACGGGCGCTAACACGGCCAGGGCAAACCACTACGCTCCTCGCTTTGGGAGCTTTTTCACTGCATGGTTTCAGCTCAACTCGTCTCTACACGCCTCGCCTCGGTTTGCTTTCCACTGCAGATAGTACCCTGTATCCACCCATTGTGACATCACAGGAAAACTGCCGTGACGCCACCTCCAGCACTACACACATGGGAACAATAATGGAGATATCTACACCTGATTCTGGCAAAAAGCCAGCATTAGCCAACTAACATAAACCCTGCAGTGAACAGAAAAATCTATTGATTGAACTCCATCAAATTTATTTTAAATTGACAAGCTTCGAACGTAAAGTGGCAAATCAAAAGTAAACGAAATCTGGATAACATGGTCAGACCCTGTTTGATAAACCGTGAAAATGTAGAACAGAATGATCGCCCTGTAGTAGAAAAGGTGACGTAACTGCAATGTTCTGTTAGATTTAAGTGTATACACCTTACAACTCAACACCAACACATTTAAAACATCCTACATAACCCCTCCATCTCCATTAAAATGTAGAAATGATTGCTTTATTAATTGCCGGCTATAATACCACGCCGATTGACACACTAGTAGTAGTGAGGAAGAATGCGTAAGCAGTAACTTTGGTCTTAATAAATTGCAGACTGCAAAAATGGTTAGAAAGCTTGGCAGGCTGCTTCTGTTTGGCCTTACGTTACTACTTTGACCAGTGCAATGTATGCTCGATAGCCTAAAAAACCCCAGAGGAGGAGAAAGATGAGGTCAGCGCGTCTTTGTGGGTTTCTCATGGGGATAACGAGTTGATTTCAATGCCAGTGTGTAGGTCCAAACTGAGAAGAGTTTTGGGAAAATACCATACCATACCATCTTCTTCCGCTTATCCGGGGCCGGGTCGCGGGGGCAGCAGTCTAAGCAGGGATGCCCAGACTTCCCTCTCCCCAGACACTTCCTCCAGCTCTTCCGGGGGGACACCGAGGCGTTCCCAGGCCAGCCGGGAGACATAGTCCCTCCAGGGTGTCCTAGGTCTTCCCCGGGGTCTCTTCCCGGTGGGACGGGACCGGAACACCTTCCCAGGAAGGCGTTGCGGAGGCATCCGAAACAGATGCCCAAGCCACCTCAGCTGACCCCTCTCGATGTGGAGGAGCAGCGGCTCTACTCTGAGCTCCTCCCGGGTGACCGAGCTTCTCACCCTATCTCTAAGGGATCGCCCAGCCACCCTGCGGAGAAAGCTCATTTCGGCCGCCTGTATCCAGGATCTTGTCCTTTCGGTCATGACCCAAAGCTCATGACCATAGGTGAGAGTAGGAACGTAGATTGACCGGTAAATCGAGAGCTTCGCCTTGCGGCTCAGCTCTTTCTTCACCACGACAGACCGATACATCGATCGCATTACTGCAGAAGCTGCACCGATCCGTCTGTCAATCTCCCGTTCCATCCTTCCCTCACTCGTGAACAGGACCCCTAGATACTTAAACTCCTCCACTTGAGGCAGGCACTCTCCACCAACCTGAAGTGGGCAAGCCACCCTTTTCCGACTGAGGACCATGGCCTCGGATTTGGAGGTACTGATTTTCATCCCCACCGCTTCACACTCGGCTGCAAACCGTCCAAGTGCATGCTGAAGGTCCTGGCTTGAAGGGGCCAACACGACAACATCATCCGCAAAGAGCAGAGACGAAATCGTGTGGTCCCCAAACCTGACACCCTCCGGACCCTGGCTGCGCCTAGAAATTATGTCCATAAAAATTACGAACAGAACCGGTGACAAAGGGCAGCCCTGCCGGAGTCCAACATGCACAGGGAACAAGTCTGACTTACTGCCGGCAATGCGGACCAAGCTCCTGCTTCGGTCGTACAGGGACCTGACAGCCCTTAGCAAAGGACCCAGGACCCCATATTCCCGAAGCACTCTCCACAGGATGCCGCGAGGGACACAGTCGAATGCCTTCTCCAAATCCACAAAACACATGTGGACTGGTTGGGCAAACTCCCATGAACCCTCTATCACCCCGTAGAGGGTATAGAGTTGGTCCAGTGTTCCACGGCCTGGACGAAAACCACACTGTTCCTCCTGAATCCGAGGTTCTACTATCGGCCGTATTCTCCTCTCCAGAACCCTGGCATAGACTTTCCCGGGGAGGCTGAGAAGTGTGATCCCCCTATAGTTGGAACACACCCTCCGGTCCCCCTTCTTAAAAAGAGGGACCACCACCCCGGTCTGCCATCCCAGAGGCACTGTCCCCGACTGCCACGCGATGTTGCACAGGCGTGTCAGCCAAGACAGCCCCACAACATCCAGAGACTTGAGGTACTCAGGGCGGATCTCATCCACCCCCGGTGCCTTGCCACCGAGGAGTTTCTTAACCACCTCTGTGACTTCAGCCCGGGTGATGGACGAGTCCACCTCTGAGCCCTCCTCCTCTGCTTCCTCAATGGAAGACGTGACGGCGGGATTGAGGAGATCCTCGAAGTACTCCTTCCACCGCCCGACGACATCCCCAGTTGAGGTCAACAGCTGCCCACCTCTACTGTAAACAGCGTTGGTAGGGCACTGTTTCCCTCTCCTGAGGCGCCGGATGGTTTGCCAGAATCTCTTCGAGGCCAGCCGATAGTCCTTCTCCATGGCCTCACCGAACTCCTCCCAGGCCCGAGTTTTTGCCTCCACAACCACCCGGGCTGCAGCCCGCTTGGCCTGTCGGTACCCGTCAGCTGCGTCAGGAGTCCCACAAGCCAACCAGGCCTGATAGGACTCCTTCTTCAGCTTGACGGCATCCCTTACTTCCGGTGTCCACCACCGGGTTCGGGGATTGCCGCCTCGACAGGCACCGGAGACCTTACGGCCACAGCTCCGAGCGGCCGCTTCGACAATGGAGGTGGAGAACATGGTCCACTCGGACTCAATATCTCCAGCCTCCCTCGGGATCCAGTCGAAGCTCTTCCGGAGGTGGGAGTTAAAGATCTCTCTGACAGGAGACTCTGCCAGACGTTCCCAGCAGACCCTTACAGTACGCTTGGGCCTGCCGAGTCTGTCCAGCTTCCTCCCCCGCCATCGGATCCAACTCACAACCAGGTGGTGATCAGTTGACAGCTCCGCCCCTCTCTTCACCCGAGTGTCCAAGACATACGGCCGCAGGTCAGATGAAACGACAAAGTCGATCATCGACCTGCGTCCTAGGGTGTCCTGGTGCCACGTGCACTGATGGACACCCTTATGCTTGAACATGGTGTTAGTTATGGACAAACTGTGACTAGCACAGAAGTCCAAGAACTGAACACCGCTTGGGTTCAGATCAGGGGGGCCGTTCCTCCCAATCACGCCCCTCCAGGTGTCACTGTCGTTGCCCACGTGGGCGTTGAAGTCCCCCAGTAGAACGATAGAGTCCCCAGTCGGAGCACTTTCCAGCACCCCTCCCAGAGACTCCAAGAAGGTCGGGTACTCTGCACTGCCGTTCGGCCCGTAGGCACAAACAACAGTGAGAGACCTATCCCCGACCCGTAGGCGCAGGGAAACGACCCTCTCGTTCACCGGGGTAAACTCCAACACATGGCGGCAGAGCTGGGGAGCTATAAGCAAACCCACACCAGCCCGCCGCCTCTCACCATGGGCAACTCCAGAGTGGTGAAGAGTCCATCCTCTCTCAAGGAGTGTGGTTCCGGAGCCCAAGCCGTGCGTAGAGGTGATCCCGACTACCTCTAGTCGGAACCTCTCAACCTCACGCACGATCTCAGGCTCCTTCCCCGCCAGCGAGGTGACGTTCCACGTCCCTAGAGCTAGCTTCCGTGTCCAGGGATCGGGTTGTCTAGGCCCCCGCCTTCGACTGCCGCCCGATCCTCTCTGCACCGGCCCCTTATGGTCCCTCCTGTGGGTGGTGAGCCCACAGGAGGGCGGCCCCATGTTGATCGTTCGGGCTGGGCCCGGCCGGGCCCCATGGGGAAAGGCCCGGCCACCAGGCGCTCGCGGACGAGCCCCAACCCCGGGCCTGGCTCCAGGGTGGGGCCCCGGCTGCGCCATGCCGGGCGACGTCACAGGGCACAAAATATTTTTCATCATTAAGGGGTTTTTGAAAGGCGACGGGTCAGACTAAGAGCGGTTCAAAAACCCCTTTTGGGAAAATACGATTGCTTAAATTACGAGTCTGGTCCTATGCACTGGCACTAAAATTAACCCCATTTCAATGCAAGGACTCCTGGGACAGAGCCGCAAAGAGGCGCCATTCTCGTCTTAACCATTCTCTGACACTGGACGGTTAACAGCTGAACAGCTTGTTTTGCTTTGCTGCCCGCTTTGAGTCACTCTTGTCCAATCAGAAGTCTTGCGTGTGTTCACGGCACGTTTTGGTATCACCTCAGCTTGCTTGGAACCTCGACGGAGCAGGTACTAAAAAAGTATGTGGTACCAGGTACTATCCTAACTTTTGGTCAGTGGAAAAGCAAAAAAGGCGAGACGTGTAGAGCCAAGTCGAGCTGGCATCATGCAATGGAAAAGCTCCCAAAGCGAGTAGAGTCGAGCCGTGCAATGGAAAAGCACCATTAGTTTAGGCTTTCAGTGACCTCGTCCACAGTTTGAAAGTTGACCTCACTGAGAGTTGGCATATCATTCTGTGGGTGTTACCTTCCTGAGTAGTGTTAGTTTTCTTTTTCAAAACACAGAGGCGTGGCTTCAAATGGAGCGTTGTTTCTTGCGTTTGGTTTCGTAAAAAATGCTTGTTGATTGCATCCAGTCTAGCTTTAGTTAATTTCTCTTAAAAAAGAAAAAGAATAAGTTTCACGCATTTAAGTGCTTCAGCAGACCGCAAAGTGGTGAAAGATAGAGGGATTATTTTACATTAGTAAAATGTATTTCAATGAACAAGTGTTCGTGAAGCAGGAACTGCTTCGTTCAGCACCAAGTCAGTGCAGTACTTGTCAAGACATCTCAGCTGCTTCCTAAGTTGTCCCACAACAATGTTATAATGTAAAGACTGGTACTTGGCGGCACACGACCCATGTGAGTGGGAGGTGCTGTCAGAGACGATTGGTCGGTAGACTAAGCCAATGCCTGATGCAGCAGGAATTTCTCAATACAATGCTATTGGCTAATGAACGCCAAGTTTGATGGACTGTTTCACCATACCTGCAGAGGTGTCCAAAAACAAGATTAGACTTGGGGCGCTGTGCAAGATTAGGCTACAAACACAGGCTGAAAGTGTGTGACCTTCAGATTGCAGGCCTACATTAGATAAAAGCATAAAGGCTAGCGAGGTACTGCTCTGTGTCAGTGGTCATGGACAGCCTTGACGTGTGAAGAAAAAGTGCTGTAACCATTTGTGTTGTCGAGCGTTGAGGCTCATAACAACCTTTTGTAATGTTTAAAAGCCATTTCAATGCACCTTCGATTTGTTTATTCCAATGGATCATTTTAATGTGTGTTGATCCTGAACTGGCGATCTTCCAAAAATTCCTTTCCGTGGATTAGGATTAGAGGTTTATACTCCTAACCTCCTGGAGAAGTTCTCAATGTGAGTGTTTATGTGTGTGTGCCCCGAAGGAAAGAAAAACCCGAAAAGGAACCAGGCAAGACTAGTTCAGCAGGCCCGCGATTAGAAGGGATGAATGTTGTTGTCCGACTCTGGTTTTGATCTGTGGTTTTCCATGTGGTCATGTCTTTAACAATTAAGCTATTTAAACAGCGGGAATGCAACTTTTACCTCAGCCATTCCATTTTTGCTGAAATAACGTGGACTACAGAATGTTTATTTAGGGAACTAAAGTCTATTCTTGGACAAAGATGACCGTAGATGGCTAGCTAATAGCTGTACGGTACCTATAATGAAAACAATAACTCCAATCACTCCATGGCTGGTTTGTTTTTTAGAAAACAATATCAATATAAAAGGGTAATGTAATACAATTATTATTTTAAATATATGAGATTCATGGTAGTACAGAGTGGATATACATTGCTGTATGATGGCTGAAAAGTCTGGAAGCATATAGTTAACTTAATTAAATGTTAATGCAATCCCACATTGCATTTTAATTTTCCACTTTTGCCTGCATTATTTCAGTCAATATGAAAAATTTAAATGCAATCAATTTTAATGTTCATGTACTGGTATGCACATTTACTGTCAATATTAAAATGTTAATGAAAAGCAATTTGGCATTTAATTTTCAAAGACTCGCCTCACAGCTTCTGGCACACTGTAATTTGGAGTGACGAAACCAAAATAGAACTTTATGGTCACAACCATAAGCGCTATGTTTGGAGAGGGGTCAAAAAGGCCTATAGTGAAATGAATACCATCCCCACTGTGAAGCATGGTGGTGGCTCACTGATGTTTAGGGGGTGTGTGAGCTCTAAAATGTATAGCAAGATGAATGGAATGTTATCAGAAAGTACTGGCAGACAATCTGCATTCTTCTGCACGAAAGCTGCGGATGGGACGCTCTTGGACTTTCCAGTACAACAGCACAAAAGTCCAAGTTGACCCTCCAGTGGTTACAGCAGACAAAGGTGAAGTCACCTGACCTAAATAACGTCGATCCACTCTGGGGAGATCTCAAACATGCGGTTCATGCAAGAGAACTAAAGACTTTGCATGACCTGGAGGAATTTTGCCAAGACAAATGAGTAGCTATACCACCTGCAAGAATTCAGTGCCTCATAGACAACTATTACAAAAGACTGCATGCTGTCATTGATGCTAAAGGGGCCAATACACAGTATTAAGAACTAAGGGTATGCAGACTTTTGAACAGGGGTCAGTCTTTTGTTTTCTTTATTGCCATGTTTTGTTTTATGATTGTGACAGATCAGTCTTATTTTCAAAATCAATGCCAAACTTTCACAATTTCTCCCAGGGTATGCAAACATATGAGCACAACTGTACTTTTTTAGTTCCCAAATGCTTTTGTTCATGTGGGTTTGGTTTGTGTTAATTTGTTAAAAAAGAAAATTGTACATATGAGCTAATCTCGTTTTCATCCTTAATTTATCGGTGTTAGCGAGAAAGAAACAGACACTGTGAAACAACAACACAAATCCTCTGAATAGTAGTCCTGGCAGTCCCAATATGATGGACACCCCTTAACATTAACACATGATCAAACCGCACACAAACACACAAATCATTTAACATAATGAACTTAAAGCATTTTTCCACTGAGACTTCAGATCAATTCACTAAAGGATCGTATTGATCATACCTCTTCACAGTCTGTGGGCGTGTGTGTGTGCCTTAGTGTGTGTGCGCACACGCATGACCATGTGCTTACGCTCGTGCGTGTCTATTCCATTGAACTGCATGCTTCCTCTTGGCGTCAGAGAGTCAGCATTTCATAGACACTTCATTGTTTTGTGTGGTTGCACACCCTCACACACACATGCACGCATGCACAAACACAGGCACACACAATCATGAGTGTGAATTACGGTTGGGTTGGGGGGTGGGGTAGAGGACTCAGCTCTCCTTAATAAGACACAATCTCCCCTAAAGGCAACTGGCGGTGAAAGCACCACATTAACCGAAACAGCACACCTCTGTCTCAGTATGTATGCCTGACTGCAATAGACACATGTGCTACTTAAACAGGGACAGAGGGGGCGCTGTTTTGTTCGCTCTGACAATTTCTCAACTGAGCTACAAGTACAGGTGCTGGTCATAAAATTTGAATATCATCAAAAAGTTGATTTATTTCAGTAATTCCAGTCAAAAAGTGAAACGTGTATAATGTATACATTCATTCCACACAGACTGATATATTTCGAGTGTTTAATTCTTTTAGTTTCGATGATTATAACTGACAACTAATGAAAACCCCAAAATCTTTTATCAAAAACTCCCACCACAGTCTCTATCAAAGTAAGCATAAAAATGTCCTGGGTAAAAAATAATCATAATGCTTAATAGAATGTCGTGGTATAATTTACACACTTATATTTGAACAGGATAAGGGTCCATACCGTGTTCGTGTGTGTGTGTAAACCATGTGTATAATTTATGTAGGAACCCGAAGTCCCAAGAAAACTGTAAAACCTGACACATTGTTCCCCACTTGACTTTTTTTGCAGGACCCCACAACGAAAAAAACTATTTTGAGGTTCGGGATAGGGTCAAACTTACAGTTAATTGATGTGTTATGTTTAGGAATTATGTGTTAGGAATTTGGGCTAGGGTTGCATGATATTGGAAATAACTGACATTGCGATATTTTGTTTTTCTGCAATATATATTGCGATATGAAAAAACATAAGATGTCTTGAGAACGAGCTTTGGCTATCAATCTGTATTTATGAAAAGTATAAAAAAAAAATCAGAACAGGTTGCTAGGTAATAGTATAGCAATAGCAACAGTAGTAAAAAAGAATGCGCAATTGGGCATAACTTACCAACTGCAAGATGCAGTCTATGGCCAAAGCACTGCAATCTGGTCCTCTTGTTCAGGGCGGCAGCCTTCACCATGTTTGCGGCATTGTCTGTTGTTATACAGACTAGAGGACTCTCATCTAGGCCTCAATCAGCTAAAGTTCTCTCATCCCTGTTGCGGTGTTCTCACTTGTATGATCCTCTGGGAAAATGCAATTTCCAAATAGAGACTTTTCAGGTGGAAGTCCTCATTAATAAAGTGAACGGTCAGACTTATGTAGGGCTCCGTTGTCCGGCTGGACCACAAGTCCGTTGTTGCTGTATAATATTCAACTTGTGACAGCTCTGTTTCAACTTGTGCCTTGCATTTCTCGTACAGCTCTGGGATGGCAACTTGAGAAAAATAGTTGAGTGACGGCATTACATACCGCTTGTCAAACAAACAGATCATGTTTTTAAAATCCTCTTTGGTCACCGTGTTAATTGGTAACATGTCTTTGGCAATGTGAAATGTTATTGAATCTGTGATTTCTCTCTGCCGTTTGGAACCTTTCTCATATGGTGTAATACTGGCAAATGCATCCAATATATATTTTTTTGCTTTGGACGGCATTGAGATGCTTCGCACTCGTCATACGAGGATTTGTGGTGCCACCTTAAATGACTGAACAAATTGGTCGTGTTGTGGCAACAGTTGCAAGGCACTCTCGACAAAGTACCTGTTTTTGGTCAACATCATCCTGTCTGTAGCCCAAATATTTCCATAAAATTGCAGATGCATTTCTTTTTGCAACCAAATTCTCAATTTCAGCCTTTTTTCCTTGCTCATCATTTCGTCACCAGCAAGCAGAGCCTGCATGTCAACCACGTGCAGCAACAAACTCTCTGTGTTTAAAATAATAATAATAAACTGTGTATCCAATAACCCATAAATCTGAGTAAATAACTTTATATCAGACAGATATAACGCTGGTGATACAAAGAAAAACACACAGGTAACCTCAGGAAGAAGACAGTGTGGTTGTTTCAAGGAGCACAGTACTACAATACTTGAACAAAAATGAGCTGCATGGTCAAGTTGCCAGAAATTGCTCAATTCTTATGACTCTTCCAAGTAGTTACTAGTAGGTCTATTACTGGCTAATGAGCTGTTTAAATGGCCAGTGGCAAATACATACAGCCATACAGTTCATAGATGCTATTTGTGGTGGAATTAAACTTAATAAGAAAGGTTTAACACAATGATTAACGGTGTCTAACAAAACTTAGCATGATGTTAATTTTGTGACAACATTTTGTGACATGTTAGTATATGTCCCAGTCGGTGCCAATACTGGCATACTAGCTTACTATATACCAAACAGTACGTACTACATCATCATCCGTGAAATAGGTACTATAGGTAGTATGTGATTTGAGATTCAGCCAATGCTTTCAATTTCCTTGTAGTTCACAAAGCGTAGTGGTTGGCTATTCAACTGTCATTGTTTTCTAAAGCAACGAACCAGCCATGGAGGGATTGGAGTTATAGCTATTAGCTAGCCATCTTCAGTAAACTATTTCTAATTGAACACGTTGAATGTAGTGTAGTGACCCTGTTAAACCTGTTGTTGGTTTGGATGTTAGCTAATGTAGAGAACTTGTTTCAAGGTCCGTGGAGTTTTGACTAATTGGTTTAACTATGCAAAAATATACCGACACCACACCTCTGTTCATGTATGGTGTAGTGGTTAAAGACACAGTCTGTTACATGGGAGACCTTGGTTTTAATCCAGGGAGGGCAACATCATTCATGCCTTTTAATCGTGGGCCAAACAAACTAGGCGTGGCTGCTTCCTTTTCTTGTTTTTAATGAACCTCTGCTTTTCATTCCTCGTTTCAGTGGCAGACATCTATGTACCATTTTTATTTTAGCTATCTTCCACTGTTCAGATCATTAGCTAAATAGTCGGCAAGATCAGATGTTTCTCCCCCATGGTCACAGACTGGTCTGTCCAAAAACAGTATTATGCAATCATAAAACAAATGCAAATGTTTATCACTTTGGTGTCAACATAAGTTTTCTTTAAAGTAAATAAAATATAGCAAATCAACGACAACAAAATTTATATATTTTTATTCTGCTTGCAATAATTATTTCAAGAGATAAGACAACCACTCATTTGGCCGCCATGATTCAAGAAGATAAGAATGCTATTAGGAAAGATGAAATTCGCTGGTTAGCTTTTTCTTTTGTAATATAAAGTGGCTAGCTCAGGCTAGACTGCATGTTATGACAAGTGTTCTTTTTGCTTCAGAAATGTACTCAGAAATACCACTCCGTTTGCCTTACAGTATGTTGATTTGCAAAATCTACAAGTGACTCCCATTGAATGCTATGGCCACTTCCAGGGGTTGTTTTACCTGGCTATGCCTGGGTATGAGGCTACCCCATATTTGACTGTAGATCTCTCTAACAGTATCCATCTCTGACAATGTGTCTCTTGCGCTCTCTCTCTCTCTCTCTCTCTCTCTCTCTCTCTCTCTCTTTTTCTCTCACTGTTTATTTGCCTTTCATCTTGGCTTGAATGCATTGTATATGTTTGACTAAATCGGCTCTCTGATATGCTTGTGTTTAACCAAGCTCAAGTGTGTGTGTGTGTGTGTGTGTGCGTGTTTGTATGTTGACACTCTGTACGTGCATGTTAAAATAACATATATGTTTATCAGTACAGTCTGTGTTTATGAATGTCAAGACCTGTCAGCAGATAAGGAACTTGAAGGATTTGACCTTTTCATTGCTATTGTTACAGAAGAAATTCATAATCTATTTTTATTCTTATAATGTTTTTAAAATATGCTGTGACATATCGTGTTTTAAATCTCGCCTAGACCTCAACCAAAGAGATGTTTCTAGATATATGAAAAATATATTTGTAGAGTTTGCAAATGCTTTTTATATAAAATTGTTAGAAGAACACTTATTTCTTCTCCATAGCTGTTGTTAAGTGACATTTGACACTATCTTGTTGTGTTGTATTTTTCTGGTCTTTCCAAAACCTATTAATATGTCCAGGAAGAACAGATATCCAATGTAGTAATGATTTAGACACACATTGTCCTGAAAACTAATCAACAGAAATGTCTATTAATTCCACTGCTCTTCTTTGCTTGTTTACTGCGGGCCATTTCATGTTCTTGAATAAAGTCCCAAATATATTCTAAAACCTGACTAAACTCTCTTCACTGTTTTTCATCAGTTTTTGTTTTTATGAGAAGAAAGAGCAACCAAACAATGAAAACTATAAAAATGAAATCCATATTTTTAATGACCAAGTGTTAGTCATGCCTGATAGCATCTAGCTAATCATTGTGCACCAATTATCAGTATTTATGAAGTTTTGCAATGTCACACATGGCCAGTCAGTAATACTTCATGTACAATGAAAGGGATCCTGCTAACTAGTGCAGCTCAAACAAAAAAAATTATCCACCACCGCTAGCTACAGTGGTGAGAACAAGTATTTGATACACTTCTGATTTTGCAGGTTTTCCCACTTACAAAGCATGTAGAAGTCTGTAATTTTTATCATACGTACTCTTCAACTGTGAGTGACGGAATCTAAAACAAAAATCCAGAAAATCACATTGTATGATTTTTAAGTAATTAATTAGCATTTTATTGCATGACATAAGTATTTGATACATCAGAAAAGCAGAACTTAATATTTGGTACAGAAATCTTTGTTTGCAATTACAGAGATCATACGTTTCCTGTAGTTCCTGACCAGGACCAGGTTAAATTCCAACAGGGCACCAGTACAAATGGAATGGAAATACACCCATCAGCAATAACATTATGACCACCTTCCTAATATTGTGTAGGTCCCCCTTTTGCCGCCAAAACAGCCCTGACCTGTCGAGGCAAAACTGCGATGCACTCTGTGTTTTGACACCTTTCTCTCAGTACCAGCATTCACTTTTTCAACTATTTGAGCTACAGTAGCTTGTCTGTTGGATCAGACCACACGGGCCAGCCTTCGCTCCCCACGTGCATCAATGATTCTTGGCTGTCCATGACCCTGTCGCCGGTTCTCCACTTTTCCTTCCTTGGACCACTTTTGATTGGTACTGACCACTGCAGACCGGGAACACCCCACAAGGACTGCAGTTTTGGAGATGTTCTGACACAGTTGTCTAGCCATCACAATTTGGCCGTTTTCAAAGTCGCTCAGATCCTTTCGTTTGCCCATTTTTCCTGCTTCTAACACATCAACTTTGAGGACAGAATGTTCACTTGCTGCCTAATATATCCCACACACTTACAGGTACCATGATAACAAGATTATCAGTGTTATTCACTTCACCTGTCAGTGGTCATAATGTTATGGCTGATCAGTGTATATGCACTCACTATTAGTTGCTCTGGGTAAGAGTATTTGATAAAATACTTAAATGTCAAATATCAGTACCAAGCTGTGCATTTCCACAGAAATCTGCCCTAGCTGGTCCTAGGGCTGACATTATCAACCTGTTCTGCTTACACACTGATGCCCCAGGACCACAGCATCCAATCAATCACAATTAACCTAATTACTGCAGTCATAACAAAACAACATTACCGATTTTGAAACACAAACTGGTGGTCCTACATCCTACAGTACTCACCAAGCCAAGCTATTTAAACGTGGTTATAAATACCAATACCAATCATTACAGCGCAACACAACCTGAAACAGAGCGAAATCTCCTGACAAAATGTCAATTTTATTCCTATTGGTTTGATTTTTGAAAGTCGTGGTTTGAGACCATATCATCACAGCCGTTTTTACAGAATTTTTCTGAAAATTGGTTTACAATAGCAATAAGGTACTTTGGGGTTTTATTGTATATTGACAATATACCACAGCTAATTGCTGTTTTCAAGAGTTTGAAAACATTATTCAACATTCCGAAGACCTCTCTGATGGGAGACGCAGATGGAGAGAAAAACAGATGGGGAGAGAGAGAAACAGACTGAGAGAAAGAAACAGACAGAGAGGGAAACAGACGGAGATGAACAGAGAGATAAAGAGAGTCACTTTTAAGCCAAGCCTAAAACTCATCCATCTTGGGGGGTTTGTTGACCTTTATAGTAAAGCATTGCATGCAATTCATGTTTTGGCCCCTACCCAATTTAACCCCTGGTTAACACCAAATATTGCAATACATGCAATTAAGCGAGCCAACTAATGTTAGGAAGCAGCTACCTTAGAACTGTTACAATTAGCTCGTGGTCCATGCACTGGCACAACTCAATGACAATAACATTTTGTTAATTATGTTTGTCTCTAAAAAGCATAGCTAGTTATAAAAGTTAATAGTCAACAACAAATGTTTGGAAACGCTGCAGTGGAATTTTAAGAAGTTAGTTTATGTGCAGTGTTCACACTGGCTTGTTAACTCAACTGTAGCTACCAGGCATGGGCTAACAGGCATCACACTAACAACAGCCTGAAGGCCACTGGCTTTGTGAAAACGTATAACAATGTTACATTGAGGCTATAAATTAGCAACAATAGCTAGCCAGCGTTAGTGGAAAATTAACTGTGTGTTTGGTGCCCTGTTATTCTAAGTAAATACGACTGGCAGTATGTTATATTTTCAAACTCTGTAAATGTTGACCATTGGTGCACAAAACACCTTGTAAATGCAGAAGTTATTTAAATGACAATTTTTAAAGTTGTTTCATTTATAGTGGCAAGAGCAATGTCAACATTATTTTCAGATGTATTGTTTTAGATTTGGGTATTTCGGCTTGTTTTAATGGTCTCAAAGATGGCTCCACAATGCTGGGACATTTTATTGAACAGACGTCTGTATAGGGTAAACATGTTTCTGTATAAAAGGAGACCATATAAACATTCCCAAATAACAGTTTTTGGGGAAAAACACAGCAATTCTTACTTGAAATGTGTAAGTGACAGATAGAGAGAGAGAGACTGAAAAAAATAGTGTGGTTTTGGCTGCATCTCTCCACCTGTGGAACAGACTGTCATAGTGTGTGTGTAATTTTGAGTGTGTTTCATGTTTTTATTTTATTTTTATTAACTCTGTGTTTGTGTGTGTGGATTTGCACTTGTGTGTGTACTTGTTGCTAAGGCACTTTTTGTGTGTGTAGATTTGCACTTGTGTGTGTACTTGTTGCTAAGGCACTGTTTGTGGGTGTGGATTTGCACCTGTGTTTGTACCTGTTGCTAAGGCACTGTTTGTGGGTGTGGATTTGCACCTGTGTGGGTACCTGTTGCTAAGGCACTGTTTGTGGGTGTGGATTTGCACCTGTGTTTGTACCTGTTGCTAAGGCACTGTTTGTGGGTGTGGATTTGCACCTGTGTGGGTACTTGTTGCTAAGGCACTGTTTGTGGGTGTGGATTTGCACCTGTGTGGGTACTTGTTGCTAAGGCACTGTTTGTGGGTGTGGATTTGCACCTGTGTTTGTACCTGTTGCTAAGGCACTGTTTGTGGGTGTGGATTTGCACCTGTGTGGGTACCTGTTGCTAAGGCACTGTTTGTGGGTGTGGATTTGCACCTGTGTTTGTACCTGTTGCTAAGGCACTGTTTGTGGGTGTGGATTTGCACCTGTGTGGGTACTTGTTGCTAAGGCACTGTTTGTGGGTGTGGATTTGCACCTGTGTGGGTACTTGTTGCTAAGGCACTGTTTGTGGGTGTGGATTTGCACCTGTGTTTGTACCTGTTGCTAAGGCACTGTTTGTGGGTGTGGATTTGCACCTGTGTGGGTACCTGTTGCTAAGGCACTGTTTGTGGGTGTGGATGTTTTTCTCAACTCATTCTGTGATTTGGGGTCCCAGTCAGGGAAGGTTGGGGATACATTTATCTACATGATGTACAATCACCAAATTTTTTGGCCTTCTGTTTCCATGACAACAGGTGCAGGCCCCATCTGGCTTCCATATCAGCTAGTATAGAACGCATTTGGTTGAAGTGCAAGTTTCCTAACACATGTTAACCCTCTCCCCAACACACACACACACAAGTGTATTTACAGCTAAATGGAAGTACAGTAGTTCATACTTGCCTAACCTGTCACTGTGTGTTTAGCTTTATGTTAGGTGCGTGTGTGCGTGTGTGCGTGTGTGCGTGCGTGCGTGTGTGCGTGCGTGCGTGTGTGCGTGCATGTGTGTGTGTTAGCGGCGCACTAGACCACCGCTCGTTAGAGTAGATTCAGTATTAATATGGTTTATTCGTCAGACCAGGCAGACTGAGACCTTGTTGTGCCCTAAAGGGCACCCTATTGCCTATGTAGTCCACTACTTTTAATTTGGGCCAAATGGGCTCTTGTCTGAAGTAGTGCACTAGGAAGAGCATAGTGGTCCATTTGGGAGGCTGCTGAGATACTCCACTAATGAGACTTAAATCTTTAATCTGCTTCATGGAGAGAGAGACCGAGAGGTAGTGGAAGAGAGAGAGAAAGAAAGCAAGATGGAGGGAGAGAGGGAGGAGAATAATTAAAATACAGAGCTAAAGATCAAGCAGAGAGAGAGAGAGAGAGAGAGAGAGAGAGGGAGGGAGGGAGAATGCCTTTTGAGGTCAGTGTGTGCGTATGTTGCTCTGTAGTTAATCAGAGTTGCTAACATTTTTATCAGTAGGGTGTTGAGCGGTGAATGACTACATCTGCTGCAGGCCTACACATATCCCCCAACATGCCAAACCTGTGTGCTTTCACACACCTATAACTCAATCTCCCATGGTTTCATCCTTCCTCATCTCTTGTTCTCTTTCTCTCCTTCCTTTACACCCCTCCCTAGACTGTTCTTTCTCTGTCACCTTCTTCTGCCTTTCTTTCTTTCAGTATCACAATTTCTGCCTCTCCTTGTCTCTCACAGACTCCAAATCTTTCTTGTCGTCTGCTGTTCTCTCTCTGCCCTTTCTCTCATTTTCCTCCATCATCTTTTCATATTGTAATGAACCATGGTTTGTGGCTGTTGTCTCTGAATGTGTGACTCCCCACGCTTCACAACACGCCCCCACCGAAACAGTCAACACACGTATGTGTCTCCAGGTTTGGTTTGCCTTAGTCATTCCCCCATTCTTCTTGAGTACATTTAATCCAGCCATTCATTGTCTCTTTTAGTATCTACTTCTACCCCCTTGCCCCCCTTTGACCAGTTCATTGTTGGCCTGTCTGTCCCTATTTTGCGGTCTTTCTGTTGGGTTAGGTTGTTTGGTTGTCTTTCTCTTTCTTTCGGTTTTCTCTCCGTTTTTTCTTTTCTCTTGGTGTGCGTCTGAGATGCAGAGCTAAGCGTCTTTTGGCTACTTCACAGGGCTACTCCACCATAACAGAAAGATGTCAAAGACTGAGTTTTCCAACTTAAACAGTAACTAGGCTTAATCTGTGTCTGCAAAACCGGCCCCTTGTGTTTGTAAGTGCCATGCTCGACCAGCTAAGTCCTGCTACACTTAACCTGACTTTAGAATAGTAAGATCATTGGTCAAAAAGCAATCAGTGGGAACAAATATCAGAAACATATCAGAATTGGATCAGATCAGAATTTGATCTGATCAGAATTGGATCAGAATAAGTGTGCCTTAGTAAACCTAACCTGTACATTGGAAGAACTCATTATGTTGACAATAAATCTGTAATCCCTTGTGG